>NC_139624.1:35009617-35019617 GCF_964638095.1 Poromitra crassiceps
ATTGTGAGTTTTTCATAGCAATGTGGATTCTAAGACATTTGGACTGTTTCTATGTATAGAGAGGAGACGCTGAAGATAAAAGGCCTAGGCTCCAGTTTGTTTTATGGCTTTATTACGAATATAATGTTGTTCACGAATTGATGGCCTGATCAACATCCCACACTCCTGACAACACTGCTGAGAGAGGCTGGGCTGGGCTTGAGGGGAGGGGAGGAGGGGGAAGAAAGCAAGACAGACAGAGGCCCAAAATAGACTGATAGCACGACACAGATGTGAATAAGAGGAGAGGAGGGGGGAGGAAAAGGGGGGAGAGAAGAGAAGAGTAGACAGGAGAGGAGAGGGGTGGGGGGAGGGGAGGTGAGGGGAGAGGAGGGGAGAGGAAAAGGGAGGAGAGGAGGTCGGTGGTTCGATTCCCGGCTCCTCCAGTGTGCATGTCGAAGTGTCCTTGGGCAAGACACTGAACCCCAAATTGCTCCCGTTGGTGTGCCAGCACCCTGCGTGGTAACCTGCCGCCATCGGTGTGTGAATGGGTGAATGTACCTACTGACTGTAAAGCGCTTTGGATAAAAGCGCTATATAAATGCAGGCCATTTACCATTTACCATTTAGAGGAGAGGAGAGGAGAGGACAGAGAGGGCAGCACGGATATTGAATCAGGAATAACGACTGCTGACTGTGTGTGTCCTCATTTTGTGACACTGTGGGGCAAACACTGTCGATCCCAATCCAGTTCCCGGCACCCGACTGTGAAACCTCTCCCCACACAAGATGGAAAATGTGAAGTGATTCCCCTCGACAGGGTAGAGGAAACATGTGCATTCAGACAGGGTAGAGGAAACATGTGACAGGGTAGAGGAAACATGTGCATTCAGACAGGGTAGAGGAAACATGTGACAGGGTAGAGGAAACATGTGACAGGGTAGAGGAAACATGTGACAGGGTAGAGGAAACATGTGCATTCAGACAGGGTAGAGGAAACATGTGACAGGGTAGAGGAAACATGTGCATTCAGACAGGGTAGAGGAAACATGTGACAGGGTAGAGGAAACATGTGACAGGGTAGAGGAAACATGTGACAGGGTAGAGGAAACATGTGACAGGGTAGAGGAAACATGTGACAGGTTAGAGGAAACATGTGACAGGGTAGAGGAAACATGTGACAGGGTAGAGGAAACATGTGCATGACAGGGTAGAGGAAACATGTGACAGGGTAGAGGAAACATGTGACAGGGTAGAGGAAACATGTGCATGACAGGGTAGAGGAAACATGTGACAGGGTAGAGGAAACATGTGCATGACAGGGTAGAGGAAACATGTGACAGGGTAGAGGAAACATGTGACAGGGTAGAGGAAACATGTGCATGACAGGGTAGAGGAAACATGTGACAGGGTAGAGGAAACATGTGACAGGGTAGAGGAAACATGTGACAGGGTAGAGGAAACATGTGACAGGGTAGAGGAAACATGTGACAGGGTAGAGGAAACATGTGCATGACAGGGTAGAGGAAACATGTGCATGACAGGGTAGAGGAAACATGTGACAGGGTAGAGGAAACATGTGACAGGGTAGAGGAAACATGTGCATGACAGGGTTAGAGGAAACATGTGACAGGGTAGAGGAAACATCTGACAGGGTAGAAGAAACATGTGCATGACAGGGTAGAGGAAACATGTGCATTCATTCATTGCCCTGAAAAATATGGAGGACATCAAACGGTCATCGCTGAGTGAGCGCTGCAGGACATGCGTATCTTAAAACACACTAAAGTAAAAAATAAAATAAAATCACAGACAGATGCTGAGCTTCAACACTCTGCACTACTCCATTAGCAGGACATAGGGAGCAGTATGTGTGCACATCACCTCAGCTGATCCCATGCTGTTAGCATGCAGCTTTCTGCACTCATCCCTTAAGGGGAAATTCCACCCTCAGATACTCTTACACTGTTATGTATCATCAATTTGTGATGTTCAATGCCTTCCAGCACTTATTTTGTGCTGAATTGTTGTGTTTTACTTTTTTGGTGTATCACTTTCCATCAACATGCCCTGTCTACTTCTAGTTCAGTGACACATTTCACACTGACTTTTAACAACCACCAGACTATGTGCCTGGAGTTGTCCTATTGAGGTGGAGAGAATAGTGATCATTTCCACTATTCTTCACTATCATTTTTCTTCTCTAACAATCATGTTCATATATTCAAATGGTCAAATTGAGTAACTTTGGAGCAAAACCCTTTGTGTGTGTGTGTAGTTATATGTGACAGCCCTACCTGCTCAGGTCTGAGTGCAGGTGGCACCCAGGCGTACTCTTCCAGTGCACAGCCAGAGTCATCATCTGAGGTGGAGCTCCTCTGGAAGCCCAGGGATATCTTCCCCATCTTCCCCCCGGTACGAGGCTCCATCTCCAGGCCTCTGGGCGAAGGACGCTCCCCTCTCTCACCGCGCTCCAGGTTCATCACACACGGGCGCTGTGGAGGAAGGGGGAGATTTAGGAGCCATATTGAGCTTAGAAAAGAGAGCGTTTCTACCTTTTCTTCTCTAGTTCTTTCAGTGCTGATCACTTCACTATCATCTTTCTATGGACACAATACTTGTTGCTTCTATTGTCAGGGCGCTGTGGCTTTGATCCTTATCTTCCTTGGCATTGGTTGGTTGTTATATTGATGACCTACCTACAGTAGGTCTAGGATTATTATTTTTTTTACTTTATTGGATGTAAGCTCCTACTTTTGCACTTACTGTAAATTCCTCTGTGTAAGAGCATCTGCTAAATGCCAACAACAGTCAATTAGTTTTAGTCACACATTTTCTCCATTTGTGAAGAAAATAGCTGTTTTGATCTCAGGAGTGTTTGAATTACACAAAACATTCCCAATCTATAAGAAGAATAGGTGAGTGAATGAAAAGTCTCTCAAAATGAGACGTGAATCAGCTAGTTTGTTCCCTAGAGAAAGGACAAAGAGTGACGAGACGAAAATGTTTCTCATTACCACATCACATGATCCATTATAGATGCTTGATAAGGCACTCAAACATGTGTAGTGCCTGATCCCATTTTCAAAGGGTACAGAAGTCAAACAAAGATACTGACACAATACAATGCAAAACACTGTGCTTTGCCAGTATGGGTGCATTGTACATTGATTCAGTGAGAAAACATACTAAGCTGAATGACAGCTGACTGTATGTATCTCACATTGCATGAATGGCATACAGGCTCATTGTTATGTCTGTATTTCCGTTCAATTGCATGATTGTTTCTAATAGGTTCTACTTGCTGTGCTTCAGTGTAAAGCATGATAGTCTTCTTGACTTTGTCACCGTGAAAATAGTAGCACATCTGGCACATTTAGCCAGTTCTTATAATAACCTATGATTGCAACACTGACATTATGCAACAGTAATGTTCATTGGTTGTAGCCACCTGACATCTGCTGCTCTTATCCACTGATCTATAAAGTACTGAATACAGTGGTGAGATGATAAGCAGTTTACCAGCTTGTGTTGGGACAGTGGCTGCACAGATGTTACTGTGCATAATGTGAAGAGAGGAGAATAGCTATTATGCAAGTGGATGTTTTTCTCCCTTCTTTGTTTACATTCAGTATGAGTTGTGAATGTGATTATGAAAACTAAACTATAGCGAATAAGTAGGTGGCAAAATAAAAGTTAGCATGCAAAAAGTAACAGCAATCCCAAAAAGTTTCCACACAGCTACTCAAACTGTAACTGAATCCAAGTACTTTTAGTTTCAGTAGCGTTTTTTTTCTCTCTTCCTTTTACAAGCTGATAAGAGTTGGTCTGTCTGTACATGAATGGGGAATAATCTGTCTCCTCACTGTCTCCCACCCTCAGCAGTAGCCCTCTTATCTCAGCAGCCATGTTCTTCAGAGAGTCCCCTCAGCCTGATAACAGTGCTTTGGTCTCAAGGTGTTGAAAAAGCCACTCCTGCCTTGCCGTGCACTGTTCTGACGCCTTGACGTGCACATTTGCACCAGAATAGAGCTTGTTTGGGTAAAAACAGTTGGAAAATTCACACAGCCCCTCCAAACTCTATGCAGGTTTGCTCTTCAGACAAAAGTGGCATACTCAGACACATTAAGGTCCTGATGGCTTCTATTGACGAAACGACAGAAACATTATGCAAACTTTCAATGCAATTCATTTAGAGCCAAGTGCTGCAGTCTAAACTGAATAGCTGAGTTGAAATAACCTGAAAAGGGAAAATATGAATTATTGTTGCCTGGTGCACCAGAGAAGATTCTGTAATAGCCGATTCCGATTTGTTGTTGGCATGTGAGGGTGGAGAGGTTGTGAAACAGTGTCTATCATTTCAGTTATGAAGTTTATTTACCTATTGTGTCGCCTATTTAATTACCTATGTTATAGCTTAAACTGGGTTGTGACTTGGGCTGAAATCCATATCTTGGTATTGTGATAACACTAGAAATCATCCATTGCTAGTTTACCATTCCATGTGTGGTTATTCTCCCTTCCTGCGTCATGTGCTTTTTCTTCGTGATAAAATGTATTGATTGACCTGGGCCTCTCCCTAATCACTATGCCTCCCTGCTGCCCCATGTGGCAAGTAGCCAGAAATGCTGAGAGCAACTGAACTCAGCTAATGAGCCTCGATATAGAATGGGAATATATTCTGTGTCACAGTCTTACCACAGCTCACCATGTAGCTGAGGAATGGGGAGAAACTGCCCCAATTAGCATACAGTTGAATTCCATTTCAATAGGGCTCCGGGCCTCAAAACATTGAATTTGTAGATGATGAAGCTGTTAAAAGTCAAACCACTCTTATCACAGGGCACGGGGTTATTTGGGTGCTGCTTTGTTGTTCAGTGACTAATCTATCAGGTTTTATGGTAGGATAGATAATGTTATCACTCAGAAGCTTTTCTAAGCTCTTCTGAACAGTTGACGGCTTTATCTCACGTAGCCTAGTTACAGCCTAGTTAAAGTGGTGCAAATAGGTGAAGTCATTTTTTTCCGCTCCCTAAGATCACACGAGTTTGTAAGAAGACGTGTTTTGCCGGCTTGCACTTTAAGGATACAGGGTTATTCCCGATGCTAAAGTTTTCATGTGCTTGTGCTTTCTTTTCCAGGTATAGAGCTGAGGCTCTTAACCTGAGGGACTTATAATAACACTTACGACAGACACACAGGGATCACATCTCTCTGGGTTCAGACCACCTGGCCACCAAAACCATAACATTGCAAACATTATGTAGGCTACAAAGTGAGTGGACACGTTAGAAAAGTTAGGCATCAAAATGACTGTGATTGATAATGTAAAAAGTGTAAATCTGTCACTTTCACATGCGTAAGCATTTGCCAACGAGGTCTGTGGTTTTCAGTGAGGTTAAAACATCAGATTTCTTTACCACTCATGTATGTCTAGACTCATGCTGCCACATGCCATGAGTTTTTTATTCTATTTTATTGTTTGTCTGACATGTAATGTATTTGTTGTCTTGGAAGGAAGACGAGCTGGGGCCTAGGTGTCAGCTAATGGGGATCCTTTTTAATAAACAAATAATAAACACTGGGCTTTATCAATTAAATCTACTATATATATATACATATATACGAGGGATCAGCCGAGCAGCATTTTGGTAAACAAACTGCACTGGGTGGCAACGGCTATGGAACCCTATGGCGCCTGAGTTTGAGCGTCTGACTCTCGCCGGCTGACCGTGTTTACAATTTAAAAACGGCGACAGTTCACACAACTTTAAGACGACATGCATATATTATACATCAAACTCTTGAGCTAATTCTGCTCTCACTCAGAATGTCAAAATATAAGCGATGCGATGTATAGTTTTTGAGATATTAACGTTTGTTTGGCACAACTCATACTAGTTAACTGCCGCGGGGTTACGCATTTTTGGGTGGCAGTGACGTCACGCTGATTCGTCATATATACGTACTTAAAATATTGTCCATCCTTTTTTTTATTGTTAATTTCCACGTCTTGTCATGCAAGACAAGACATATTATTGTCATGCAGTGGATAACTGGATATTAATGAGCAGATTGATTGTTTGAAGTGTGATGATGATCTACCAGTTAGGTCATCCATTGTCCTGTTTAATGATCACTATCGTGACACACTTTAGAGGCATGTACCCGGAACATAATAGTAAAAACATAATATTTTAACATGTCTCACATATATTTGAATATGAATGGAGAAAATGGTTCATTTTTCATTGCTTTAAAATTTATGGACCAATAATTTGCACCTTCAGAGTGTCTTTCCTTCTTGAGAGTTTACCTCATGAACTCTGCTTCCTTCTAACCCTGTCTGTCCTCCTCTGTCCTCTCATCTCAGAAGTTGCAGGGAAAAGGCGACCCTGGATTCCTGAGCCAACATACACAGCAACTCACATTACACCATGTCACCCCTTGGCAATAACACAATGTCTGTCTTTGTCAAAAACAAAAACAAAATGTCCACCCGCTCCCCGTCTACGGCCGGGCCACGGTCGAGACGTGAGGCGAAGGGGGTTAAGGAGGGAAACTTTTTGAAAAAGGCATTTAAGGAGTCACAACGTTGGGTCTGTGTAAACACGGGCCAGATGGAGCAGCTAACGGATAGCTGTGTGTGCGCCTCCCCAGTTAACTGACACGTCTAAAGGGGCTTTCCTTGGCCGGCTGAGGCTGCAGGAATTAGTTAGTCAAATACATCGCATTTTCAAATGAACACAACCTCAGGCGAACAAACGCAATGGATCGTAATGTAAAGAGACGTATGACTTCCAGATTGTGTCAAAGTCTCATATTCCCTAAGTGAGAAGATACTCGTGCAAAATTATAAACTGGTGGAACACCTACAGTATAGCTCTGGACCTGTTGTGAGGCGGACTTCGAGGCATCGAGCAGTCGCCGAAACCAAAACAGTTCATTGAATGTAAGGCTGAAAAAAGAAAAGTCTATTTTTCCTAAACGCCATGGGAGTTGCTTTAGGAAAACCATTAAATTGTGGAGTTCAAAGGGCGAGGTCATCACTCTTTGACTGGCCAAGAGTGTTATTCTAAGGCCAAATGGGTGTCAGGGGGTGCACCGGAGAATTAACACAGTTTGAGCGAGACCACCTGCACACACACACACACACACACACACACACACACACACACACACACACACACACACACACACACACACACACACACACAATCACCTCAACTGCTGTCCACACAAACACAAACAGTAAGACCCAGACATGCAAGCACACGTGCGTGCACGCGCACACACACACACACACACACACACACACACACACACACACACACACACACACACACACATACACACACACACACAATCACCTCAACTGATGTCCACACAAACACTAAAACCCAGACATGCATGCACGCACGCATGCACGCATGCATGCGCGCACACACACACACACACACACACACACACACACACACACACACACACACACACAGTATCACCTTACTGCCACCCGCCACTCACACACAGCTCTGTAATCTTGAGCTAAGCTTAGCCATTCACTCTCTTCAGCTCTCTCTCAACACTTCAGCCCTGCTTTACAAAAGCCCCCACAAGCCAATGCCTTCAACATCAACAGATCTAAGTGGAACTTAGCTGCAAGTTGCCTATTTTACACAGTATAACTCGTTCTTCAACAGCGCCCTGCATTTCCAATATCAGGGAATGTACTGACCTAAGTATTAGTCGACTATCAATCTCATTTTGATCTTACCTTACCTCCAGCAAAAGCATGCTCCTCTCTCGCCACCTCCACATAAGGCTCTTAATCAATCCTACAATCCCCCGGGCGCAGTGCTCAGGCTCTGGCTACATGTCCGCAACATCAGCCCTCAAGATCCACGCTGTGGAAGTGACTGAGCTCCTCATTTAGGCATGCATCCACAGAGCAGAGGACCTGACCTCACGTCTATCTCCAGTGATGAGCAAGAGAGAGAGAGTGTGTGTGTGTGTGTGTGTGTGTGTGTGTGTGTGTGTGTGTGTGTGTGTGTGTGTGTGTGTGTGTGTGTGTGTGTGTGTCTGCGTCCACACGCACACTCTTGGGGCAACCGAGGCTCGCCGGGCCCCTCCCTCATTCCCTCTCCACCTCCTCCAACCCCCCTCCCAACCCCGCCATGCCTGTCTTCAAACACACACACACACACACACACACACACACACACACACACACACACACACACACACACACACACACACACACACACACACTTGTTGAGAGTCAACACCCCCCACCCCCTCCCATCTCTCCACCCCTTCCTCCACCAAAAAAGTCACACCAAACCCTTCACCCTGCCCCCCCCCCCCCCCCCCCCCCCCCCACCCAAGCTTTGCAAGATTGCTCCTGGAAGCCAGATGACTACTCTACTACTACTACTCCTAACCCTAGAGTAACCCTAGGAGGGGAGATTTCTGACTGAACCAAAGTAAGCTACTGCTTGTCTCCATCTTCCATTGTAAAAACATTATCATCTAATACAGTGTGGAATTAGTGTATGCAGCAGTTAATGACCATGGTTAAATGGAGGCAGGCAGAATGTCAGTTTATGGCCGTGACACACAGCGTGACACACAGCTATTCCCCGGCACAGGGGAACTGAGTTTGCAAAGTGTGTGCGTAAAGACGCAGGATAATGAAAGGCTACTCTTTGGTTTCCAGGTGTGTGGAGTCAGCTGTTGCCTCAGGTGGTCTCTCTCTCTCTCTCTCTCTCTCTGTCTCTCTCTCTCTCTCTCTCTGTCTCTCTCTCTCTCTCTCTGTCTCTCTGTCTCTCTCTTTCCTACAAGCCAGATGACCACTTGTCCACTTTCCTCCAGCAATATAGTGGAGGGTGAACCCACCGAAACTCAATTTACCCGCACCTTTTAATTTGCACAATAGTTTACTCGCCTTTAAAGGCTGATGTCAATCTTTATTACGTACATTTGTGATGTCAAAATTGTAAAAGAGTTTACGTTTGATTGGTTTTTGTTTATAATGGTGGTTGTTTGGCTTATGCTTACCACCAATTAGATATTATAGTTTTTATTTACCGCTAGGCATAATCTCTTTTTCCCTCCAGCGTTAAATATCCATCTATAATCCAGATGACTGTCATGTCCTCTCTCTCTCTCTCTCTCTCTCTCTCTCTCTCTCTCTCTCTCTCTCTCTCTCTCTCTCTCTCTCTCTCTCTCTCTCTCTCTCTCTCTCTCTCTCTCTCTCTCTCTCTCTCTCTCTCTCTCTCTCTCTCTCTCTCTCTCTCTCTCATATCAAGTGGTTCCTGAGGCCATCCAGCCTGGGACATATGATCTCATCTGCTCTAATAACATCACATTCATCTTTATTCAGCCGTTGACATGATCACATAGTGGACACAGATGTTCTGTTTTCTCAATGACAAAACAAGTGCTTTACAATGGATTACATAATCAACTATATGTCCATAACTGTATTTGTAGGGTTTGGTTACAAAATGGAATAGACACTATTTGATGAGAACGAAACCGCTTTTAAACAAAGTAATTGATCACATAATAACACTTTGACTTTATGTTAGATGTGTTGAATATAAGAGGCAGGTAATGATTCTTCTTTCCAAAACGGTATATGTATGTCTTTATATCTTTGTCTTTTACAATGTCTTCATGTGTTGTTGTTTTTCTCAGAGTATTACTGCGGCAGAATATTGACTGTCCTTCCTCCTAAGTCAATCTCATCCATCTCAGGAAGTTCTCACGAGAGGAATATGTCCACAGCCCCCCACCCCCACCCCCACCCGTCCCTCATTCCTATTTTGGAGATGTGAAGAGTGAGAGGAGAGGGGTCCCCCAGCTCTCATCTCTCACTTCAGCCAATCACAATGATGTTATTGTCAAAGAGCACTTCAACTCAGGAAGCTCCTGACAATCAATCAGAACGAGGAGTGAAGAGTCTTGTCCCAAAAGGAGATATCCACCCACCACCCCTAACGCAAAATGCCTGATATCA
>NC_139624.1:35037117-35069617 GCF_964638095.1 Poromitra crassiceps
CGGTCCATCCTACAACACGGTCCATCCTACAACACGGTCCATCCTACAACACGGTCCATCCTACAACACGGTCCATCCTACAACACGGTCCATCCTACAACACGGTCCATCCTACAACACGGTCCATCCTACAACACGGTCCATCCTACAACACGCTCCATCCTACAACACGGTCCATCCTACAACACGGTCCATCCTACAACACAGGCCATCCTGGGCGTTTCAAAGCGTTTTACTGCTGTAATCAGATGAGGTGTTTTAGCCGAGGACCCAATGGCTCTAAATCCAGAACACCCCCTCAAGTCTCTGAGAAAAAGGCTTTTCCAGGAGGGAGTCCAACAATATCAAAACAATCTCCAGGCTGGATTTCCTTTCTGGCACCAAAAGCCTGCTGGAGAATGAGGATCTGGTTTGCATATGAGAAAACTGAGGCCTGTTACAATGAAGCCGCATGCTTCTAAGCTAGCGACACCGCTCTGAAACTGCATCTGTGTTGATTTGGAAGTTGTCAATGAACAAAACACGCTCCCTGGAAGTCTGTGGCGCCTCGCGAAAACAACCAAACAAAAAGACATTGATAATGCTTGCAGTGGACACACACATTTGGATAGCATTATTTTGCCAAAGCTGCACTCATAACCGTCTGACTTTACAAGCCCAGTCTGGATGGCGGAGTCACTGTCTGTCTTTAGTTCTCATCTCTTCAGTAAATACCTCACTTCCTCTCCTGTGAATCACATCGTTCCTTCCTTCTTGTTTAAAACTTTTCACTGTGGTTCTTATTTCTTTTCCTAGCAAACAACTTCTCCATTAGACTTGGCCATAATAAAATGCACACCTTGTTATGTTAGTGACATATTCTACGGCTGCACCCACAGGAACTTACATCAGCTAAATCGCTAATGTAAAATGTAAAGCACTTCATTTTGGAGACGTTTGAATCAATGTTATGTACAATATAGCAGTCAGTAGAGGGGCCATCATACCGATCACCTGAGCTACTGCTTGACTTGACTTTCCCATGTGCTTCAAATGGCTGACCAATTAACAGCAGCTTAAGTGGGTAGACCAACTCATAGAGCTAGCTCTCTCTCTCTCTCTCACACACACGCACGCACGCACGCACGTACACACACACACACACACACACACACACACACACACACACACACAGATACATACTCATTAACATGGGCTTAGCATTGCAGTGTGTATACCCCCAGCAACGTGTAGCACAGTCTGGCCGCCTGCTTGGCCCCCCACAGAGGGGAAGACACCCCAGTCACCTGATCGCGCTGCTCTGATCCTCCACTGATCAGCTAACTACACAGCAGTCTGTCATTCCTTTCCACTGACAGAGAGGCAGACACTGTGTGGCATTCAGATGCAAGCTACTGCATGGCATGAAGCCGAGGGCATTGCCAGGGAAAAGCACACTGACTTCAGAATGTCTCCATCTTGACAAGTCACCTAGAGATTTGACTTTTCCACTTTCAAAGATAGGCTAACAAATACTACCAGCGGCCGGGTGAGATAATTTCAGTTGTCTTCAAACCATATCAGTTTATTTTAATACCTTCAAGTCTTGACAACTGATGAGTGAATCCGTCTAATAAAGCCAGATTGAAAGAAAACACATTGAAGAGGACATCTTTCAGTGTACTGGCACAGCAATCCTCTTTGAAATGACATTTCAGACTGAGGCTGATGGCAACAAGCATGACAGAGAGCTATGGAAAGATTATAGAGTATAACACTGAGGCAAGAGCCAGCTGCTCTCACTGAGGCATCTTCATAAATCTCTCCCACCGCTAGGTGACAGCACTGGCCTCAATACAGAACACACTGTGCACTGCACTGCAAACGTTTCCAGCTTTGGTTCACTTTTTGTGCAACTGAGAAATTCTCTGCCAGAGGTTTGAGATGAAGCACTTGTTTCAATGCATTTCCAAGTAACTTGTGACAATATCTTGAAACAAGTGAGAACAAGATTTGTTTCCTCAGGGTGCCTTCCTCCTTGCTCAACTGCTCTGTGTGGTTAGTGATGTGGGTTCACTTCGTAATGCTTCTGTGGATTTGGCATACGGTCTGTCAACACTGATGTGAGAGTATTTTTTAAGAGTTAAAGAGCTGCCTGTAAAGGCAGAAAACTAAAAGGAGATGTGAGAGAGGGAGAGAGAGGGGGGAGGGAGAGAGACCACCTGAGTGACAGGCAACAGCTGACTCCACACATCTGGAAACCAACAAATAACCTTCCATTTGCCTACTGCGTCTTTACGGACACACTTTCCAAGCCCAAATCCCCTCGACGCAGTCCCAGTTTCACTTTTTTCCTCTCCTCGGTCCTCGCCGGGGAATATCCACAAGCTGACTTTCTGCCTGCGTTCTGCCTTGTCAATTTAACCATTGTCATTAACTGGTGGTTACACTATTCCACTTCCACACTGCTGATGATGAGACTTTGCATTGGAAGATAGCCGGGGACAGACAAGCTTCTCTAAACCAGACTTTCCGCATTTTTCCCTTCCATTCTGAACGTTATAGCCTACTTTGGTTCAGTCAGAAATCGATTGAAATTCCATGTTCAAATATTGCGATGCAATTAGCATAGGCCTAACAGCCTAAACGTCGTTAACAACATTTGGCAAATGAGGGGGTAAATAGCCCTGGCTGACAGACAACAAAAACACTAACAATCTGAATTTGAATGGGTCTGATCCAAAAACTTTACACTCACCTCCAGCTAGCAGTAACTTGGTCCGGGGTTGAATATTCCAAATATCAGAATAAAATCACGACTGTGGAGGCATCCGGGCTGGCTGCAGGCAACAAATGGCGATTCAAGTCCGATATGAGTTCAATGGGCAGACTTTCAGTGCATGATCAGGCAGGGAGAGCGAGAAAGACGCACACGGGGCTGAGCGCTGTGCAGCTCTGGCAGCAAGTTAAAGCGCCTAGAGATGACTTTAGCGTTGCTCTCTGCCTATTGGCTTAAACAAGACCCCCCCCCCCCCCCCCACCACCACACACACACACACACACACACACCTACACACACACACACACACACACACACACACACACACACACACACACACACACACACACACACACACACACACACACACACACACACACACACACACACACACACACACACACACACACACACACACACACACACACACACACATTCTTGGCAGTCTAGAAAACACGGCTTGTCTCCCTCTCCTTCTCACTTACGGACGGCATACTCTACTCATCAGCACCGTGACATTTTGGAAGTAGCCTACTGTAGCCTGTTTGGCAATTCATAATCACTTCCCTAACGATCCTATAACTTAGAAGGATAGGCTATACACTGTACAAATATCAAAGCTTAGCTAGGAATATTAAAGTAATGCATGGGGGAGGGGATAGCGGATACAACTCTATAGGAATATGGATGGATAGTATGATAATAAAATTGCACTAATATGATCACCATGAACTCCACTGAGTAGAGAAACTCTTTACATTTTTATTTATTTGTATTTTATTTTATTCGTTTATTTGGCAGGGACATAGCCTATACAAAAAAACATTAAACCCCATAGGGGAAGAGATGCTTTGTAACATATTTAGCCATAGGCTACTTTCCATCTGGAGTCCCTGGGCAGGTGGATACAAAGGCCATTCAGAGTAAAAAACAAACAAACAAACAAACAAACAAACAATAAAATACATAAAGTGTAAAAAACAGGGAAAGGGCACAGGTTAGTATGAGATAGATAATAGTATAAAAAGAATCAAATACATACATGCAAACATCTATATAGATGCCAAGAATAAAACACCACTCACACACAGAACACATATTTAACAGAATACTATAGAACATTTTCATTAGGGTTAACTCACTCTTAATAAATGGACTTCATACAGCCTTATGAAGAAGCCCTGATTGGATACATCCAATCCAAGAGTCACAAATGAGTGGAGAAATGAAACTATGCAAAGGTATGGTGACAAGCCTCAATGGCACACACACACATGATGTGATGCATGGAGGACACCTGAGAGTACTGGTCTGCATGCCTAAGCTACTTTGGCAGGTATCCAACCACTGTTTTGAGGTCCTACACTATTCCAAAAGTCAAACTGGTTTGGTAAACAGTGGCAATGGCTGCATGGTGAATTTTGGAATCCACCAGCCACTATAGTGAACAAAATGTTTTCTTTCCTGCAACATGTATTTATGTTCACACCACACAGAATCCTCCTGAAACTCAAACCTGACAGATCGTGATGATGTGTGGAAAAAGTATAAGGCGTGTTTTTCCAAGCCATGCTAGACATTTGATACTATGGATGTATCTCGATAGTCTAAAGTGGCTTCCTTCCTTTATTTAGCCTACTTTACACTTCTAAAAGTCAGTGGCAGTAGCCTATAGGCTACTGTAGAAGTTAGAGAAACAGGCTAGGGTATACCTAGGGTATACCTAGGAAGCATGGCATATCATGTACGAGAGTACATAAGACCAACATTGCGCTGTTATAACTGTCAGAGGTTTGGACATGTTGCTAGCTCTTGCAGGGGTAAACATAGGTGTGTCAAATGTGGTGAAGGAGGGGATCATGCGGTAGCGTTTTGTGGATGTGACTGATCATGTTGTGTCCAGCCAGGCCAAGCAAGTCCAGATTGTGAGCCATAAAGTTTCATATGCAGACTGCAGAGGCAGTTAAAAGAGTTGTGAGTGAGAACGGGGGATCGAGAACGTGAAGGTAGACAGTACAGTGCTGGGGAGCCAGCACTCTGCTCCAACTTTTTCCATCGTTGATGTGTTGGTAGGAGTAAAAACAACAACTTACACTAGGGTCAGACATCATTAGGATGGTGGTTGGTGCAGCTGAGAGGTTTCTGGACATAAAGCAGTTGAATTATTCCAGAAAAATTACATAAGTAGCCTACACAACGGAGAAACAACTTACGGGTGATTTGCAGGTAAGCAGAGGTGATTCGCAGACCAGCAGGGTTGAAAGTATGGAGGAGCTTCACAAGGATGATGAGTTGGATGATTAATATGGTAATTGGTAAATGGACTGCATTTATATAACACTTTTATCCAAAGTGCTTTACAATGTGTCTGCATTCACCCATTCACACACTGAAGGCGGCAAGCTGCCACGCAGGGTGCTGGCACAGCCATTGGGAGCAATTTGGGGTTCAGTGTCTTGCCCAAGGACACTTCGACATGCAGACTGGAGGATCCGGGGATCGAACCACCAACCTTCTATTAGTGGTTGACCTGCTCGACCTCCTGAGCCACAGCCGCCCCAATATATTGATGTTTTATATTCTTCAGTGGAATGCCCGGAGTCTGATTGCAAATGGCCAGGAATTAAAGACATTTGTTGATTAATTTAAAGTGAAGCCAGAATTAATTTGTATCCAAGAGACATGGTTAACGCCTTGCATTGACTTTGTAATTCCAAGAATGTTTAAGAATAGATAGAGCTATTAGATCAGGTGGCGGGTGTGCAACTTTTAAAACAGGACATCAGTATATAAGAGTTGATATAAAGTCTAATCTTGAGTGTTTGACTGTGTTTGGAGTAACCATAGTTCTATAACTGTGCCTCACTTTTATAATCCTTGTAAATGGTTGGTATTGTCATAATTTGACGAGATTATGGAGCAGGTAACATGCCCTATTATATGGGTTGGGGACTTTAATGCAGAGAACTCGTTATGGGGCAACAATGGAGTAGTTGTTGAAGAATTCATGGATAATGATTTGGTAGTGATAAATGATGGACGGTCGACTAGATTATATTTTAAGGAATACTTTAAGGATTTTTTAATGAATAGAACAATACAAGTACGAGTGGGTGGGCAAAGCACAAAGATTGTCAAAATAGAAACTGGTACGCCGCAAGGAAGTGTAATTAGCCCAGTCCTATTTAATATAATGATTAATGATATATTTCGTAACATTGGAAAAGGGTTTGGTCAGTCTTTATTTGCAGATGATGGGGCCATTTGGAAAAGAGGAAGGAATGTAGAGTTTTGTTTAAAACAAGTTCAAAGGGCTTTGGATTCTGTAGAGGAATGGGCAGACAAATGGGGGGTTTAAAATATCAGCTGCAAACTCTAATTATATGATTTCTGGTTTTAAAAGAAAGCTACCAAACCTTGGAGTGCATGTGTATGGAGAGAAAGTGAACATTTTCTGGGTGTGTGGTTCGATGAGCGAACGACTTGGGCTGTTCATATAGCAAAAATCCTGGTAAAGTGTGAGAAACTGGTAAATGTGTTGAGAAGTCTAGCTGAATGGGATTGGGGGGCAGAGAGGGAAACCATGCATCTATATATCAGGCAATGATCAGGTCTGGGATTGACTATGGGTGTTTTGTGTATGGCTCTGCAGCCAAATCATTGAGTGAAGTTAAATGTTCTACAGACCAAGGCATTGAGACACTGTTGTGGGGCTTTTAAGACCTCCCCAATTCCTGCACTGCTGGTTGAAATTGGAGAAATGCTCTTATGGTGCCGCGTCTATATGCCAACAACTCGCAATGCCGACAACCTGCAATGCTGATAGCCCACAAGCAGAACCAGCTGAGCAAGGTGGCGTGCAGCAGCGTGTCAGTGGACCGGCTGGAGCTCCTGCACGGCTCCATGCAGCGCGGTGGGCTTCAGCCCTAACCCTAACCCCTAACCCTAACCCCTAACCCTAACCCCTAACCCTACCAGGCTATCGGCATTGTGGGTTGTTGGCATAGTGAGCGGACCCCCTTATGGTGGAGATGTATAAAATTGGGGCTGCAGTACTGAACAAATGGCTCCAATCAAACCTTCCCAGCTAGGTTTCTTTTTCAAGGGGCAGATTCTGGGGGCAAGATAAAGTACAAACCATTTTTTGACAGTGTAAATCAGTGGGGCAGGAAACTGAGATTGGATCAGGAAAGTATTGCAAAACATACATGCTGGCTATATCAGTACCATTTTTGGGTAATGCAAAACCGGGATATTGACCTTAGTTTTTTACAAGAAAAGGACAAAAGTCATATATCCTCAAAAATATAGAGCAGTAATGGATCTCATGTAGACATTTTGACCGATGGGTCTTAGGTCCAGAGAGTGGGAAAGCAGGATTTAGCATGTATGTGCCTCAGTTTGGACAGCACATTACAAATGGAAGCGCTGTCTTTGTAGCAGAACTACTTGCTATTCTTTGGGCTTTGTGGTGGACAGAGGAGGTAAGACCAAATCAAGTTCTCATTATGCTCTGATTCAGCTGCTGCTCTGATGGCTTTAAGAGCAGGTAAATCAAAAGCTTGGCCTGACCTTAGATTTTGTTTGTTTTGTTTAGAATTGAGAGGGCAGGCTGCAAAGTTACGTTTTGCTGGGTTCCGGGACATGCTGGAATTGAGGGAAACAAATCCATAGATGATTCCATAGGAAAGTTCAAAAGAAGTAAATATATCCCTGGGAAGAGGTAGGGGCGGCTGTAGCTCAGGAGGTAGAGCGGGTTGTCCACTAATCGCTTTGGATCAAGGAGGTCGGTGGTTCGATTCCTGCCTCCTCCAGTCTGCATGTCGAAGTGTCCTTGGGCAAGATACTGAACCCCAAATTGCTCCCGATGGTGTGTAGGCACCCTGCGTGGCAGCCTGTCATCGGTGTATGAATGGGTGAATGTAGACTACCTACTGATTGTCAAGCGCTTTGGATAAAAGCGCTATATAAATGCAGGCCATTTACCATTTACCAAGAGGTAAACTTAGAGAGAAAATCAAGGACGGAGTTGAAAGAGAATGGCAGGGTTTATGGGAAAAGGATCCCAATGCATTGTGGGAAAACATCCTACTGGATTATGTGTGTGTGGAAGGCCTGAAACAGTTAAGCATTTTTCCTAGACTGTGCGTGTCAATACAGTATAAGACAGCAAGGGAAACCTTTTATAGCCTACAAGTTTGTCAGACCTAGGAGTTTTATCATTTTCTCTTAAATCTTTCTTTGGCCATAATAAGAACCACCTGCAGCTGATCACAAAAGCAGTTAGTTCCTGCATGATTCAGAGTTGTATAGTTATATCCTTGTCCTGCGGAGGGCAGTAATACGCCTAGTAGTGTCTACACTGCCGGAAACTTGAAAGAAGAAGAAGAAGAAGCCACAACAGGCCACCACGTTCTTTTAATACATCCATGGGCCACCACAGTGCTAGCCTGGTAAACCAGCCCGTCACGTGAACTCATATTTCATTTGGTTCTAAATGTGAGTTCACGTGACGGGCTGGTTTACCAGGCTACCACAGTGCCACCACCACTTACATTATGTTAGCTCATATGAATGATCATGCACTCTTTGTAGTATTAAAGTTGTTTAATAAAGTATGGGACTTATGTAAAATCACAATTGCATGGAAACAGTCAGTCATTGTTCCTATTTTGAAACCCGGTAAAGACCAGTCAGATCGGTCAAGCTACAGACCGATAGCACTTACATCACAGTTAGGGAAAACTTTGGAGCGAATGATAACGGAAAAATTTGTTTTCTCCTTTTCAAAGTGGGTTTCGTAGAGGGAGAAATACTATGGATTCCATTTTATGTCTAGAATCAGAAATTAGGAAAGCCCAAACTAATAAAGAAATTGTGTTAGCTGTCTTTTTCGATGTTGAAAAAGCATATATGTTATGGAAGGAAGGATTGCTCATCAAATTAAGTGTTAGATTTTCTTTTTGGCAGGACAATAGAGGTTAGGGTAGGGACAGAGCACTTGAAAGAATACAGGGTTGAGAATCGAACTCTGCAGGGTAGTGCTTGTAGTCCAGTGCTGTTCAACATTATGATTACCGTAATTACATTTTTTGAGCAAGTTGAGAAAGCCATAGGGAAATCACTGTATGCAGATGATGGGACCTTATGGATAAGGGGGCGGAATCTGAAATATATACAGAGGAAACTGCAGGCTGCAAATGAGATGGTGGGGGTTTAAATTATCAGTACCAAAGACACAAGTAATATGTTTTTCTAAATGACCGAAAGAAATATCCTTGAAACTATATGGGCATACATTAAAGCAGGTTAGTGTGATTAGATTCCTTGGAGTGTTATTTGATAAGAAGTTGACCTGGAAGCAGCACACTGATAAAGTAAAAGACAGGACGAGACTGGGGAGCAACCAGAGCATCATTGTTAATGTGTATCAGGCACTGATGAGAGCTTCTTCAGATTATGGATGGGTAGCGTATATGTCAGCAGCAGTAAGCCATCTTAAAAAGCTGGATGTGCAGCAAGCACAAGGTAGTGGAGCATTTAAAACATCCCCAGTAGCTGCAATACAGGTGGAAGTGGGGGAACAGCCATTGTGGATTTGAAGAATTAAACTTATGTTAGCGTACTGGGTTAACCTGCAAGGTCATAACAGTTCACATCCAACTAAATATATCCTATAGGATTGTTGGGAGCATAAGAAGACTGATTTGATGAGTTTTGGATGGATAGGGAATATAATAGCAAAATGGTATGATTTATATAATATACAGTATAGTCCAACAGTTCCATCTTCAATTATTCCACCTTGGGTATTTATAAGTCCATCAGTAGATTTAAGTATACAGCAAGAATTGAGAGAGAAATCCAAGCATGCACATCCCGGGAATATAGCACAAAGTTATATTGATCATCACTTTATAGATAAATTGATATTATTTACAGATGGTTCAAAAGACCCTGAGACTGGACGTACAGGAGCGGCAGTCTTTATCCCACAGCATAAGGTGGGGATCAAGAAAAGAACCACAGATAATTTGTCAGCTTACACAGTGGAGCTCCTAGCCATTTTACAGCTTTGCAATGGTTGGTAGATAATAGGAAAAATAATGCAGTAATTGCCTCTGACAGCTGGGCAGCACTTTCTAGTATTAGTTAGTCGCCTGGGACGCTGTGGACGCTGGAGTTGTGACCCCCCCATATCTTCAGTGCCTACTGCCCAGGTGGGCTATCTCGTCGAAAGGGCCTTTCTGTGTGGAGTTTGCATGTTCTCCCCGTACCCCCCAGGGGGTTCCTCCGTACATAACCCCCCACTAAAAACATGCAGAAGATCGTCATCCGACCAGTGACGACAACATCTGAAGTTGGTCCCCGGATGCTGGAAAGAAAAAGCGACCACTGCTCCTGGCCTGCCCCCTGGAGGAAAGGACAAGCCTGGATGGGTCAAATGCAGAGGACATATTTCACCGGCCACCGTCAGCATGAGTGTGTTGTGGCCGCATGCATGTGTTGTAGTGTTCGTGTGACAATAAAGACGGGCTTCCGTCTGAAAACGTGTTTTAATCGTGTTTTAATCGTGTTATTTGAAGTCATGCAGACAAGATAGTCTTTTTATGATTCACCATCTTATGAACTGTAGGCTATAAAATGGATATGACTGTTGGCTTTGTTTGGGTTCCTGCCCATGTAGGGGTAGAGGGAAATGAGGATATGAACGCAAAACAAGCACTTAGGTCGAAAGCAATAGATATGGATGCTCCAATAAGTAAAGCAGAGGCAAAGTCAATCATTAAAACATATATGCAGAAAGTATGGCAAGAGCACTGGGATTTAAATGAAACAGGTAGGCATCTGTATAATATTCAGAAGAAGGTTAGAATAGGAAGTAGGCTGGGCAGGAACCGGAAGGAAGAGAAAGTCTTGACCCGTCTCAGAATAGGACACACTGGATTGAATAATACACTTAATAAAATAGGGAAACACCCAAGTGGCATTTGTGCAAATTGCAGCAGTCTGGAAACTGTTCAGCATGTGTTGCTTGAATGTGACAGTTACAGTATGAGGAGAGGAAGGTAGCCTATTGAAATCAGCATTAGCCTACAGAAAGCTAAAATAAACTTCACTGTAGGGACATTACTAGGAAAAGCAGTAAGAGGAGTATACAATCAGTTAATAAAGTATTTGAAAGAAACTGGGTTAGTCGATATTCCACACTCCAGTCCGGTAGGTGGCGGTAATGCACCTCTAAGCTGGTTGCCAACCGCCAATCAAATCTAAAGAAGAAGAAGAAGAAGCCCCACCACCACTTTCACTTTAGCCCGCGTGTGTATTAATTTGTCGTTGATTTGAGTCTTTAGTACCCCCTTAATCAGGCTCCCGCCACTATTTGGCTGCTCCAGGAGTTTTAAAAGTTAGCCTGTCTGCTGTGTTTCTGTTGGGAAAAATGCCGGAAAGTACAAGTCGGGTGCACTAAAATGTAAGGACAAGAGCAGAGGGAGAATTGTATTGCCTCATGTCTTCTATTCCGCTCACAAACGTCTTCTTACTTCTTCAACAACTCATGGCAAGTGTCCTGCTGCTAGCTCCGCTACTAGCCACACAGCTATAGCTCCATGCAGGTGGCAAGCAACTGTGATGATGACAGCTGTAGTTAATGACCAAATTAATTTTTGGACATTTTGGACATTGGACATGTAGGCCTACGTTAGGCTATAAAAGATAAGGATTCCGTGTGATTTTTGTTGGATTGGATCCAAACTGCCAGCTGCTGGATGAAGACATCATTGGTAAGCCGTTTCATATTCATTATTTGTGACGTCATGGTTGCTGCTTGTGTTGTAGACCGCCGTGTCTGCTTGGTTATTGTATTAACAGCAGGCCATACATTGCTGTACCCTTGTATTTTGTTGTGTGTGAGTTGATTATGTAGGCCAGTAGTTCTCAAAGTGGGGTCCAAGGAGGCATAGCCTAATGTATGGCTATTTTGGTCATGGGTCTTTGTAGTAAAACATCTAGTGTGACGACCCTCCCACTCTCCTGGCCCTGGTGTTGGGTCGTTAGGCTGATTGGGTGCACCTGGACCCTGTGCAGCTCATTGGGCTTAAAGGAGAACTTCACTGAAAAACAATGCTGATTTATTTTGCACATTAACTCACACATATCCGAAAATGAGCTCTGGACCAGGAGTCCTGCCCAGGGCCGCTGCTGGCCATTTGGGTGCCCTAAGCGTAATTGTTTTGTGGTGCCCCCCCATGATCGATTTCATGCTTTTAACTGCAAAAAAGTAATCTAATAAGTAATTTAATCCACACGGTAAAGCAGGTGCAAGAGTGGGGATGCAGTGAATTGAGATGAATTTCATTCCAAAAATAATACCAGATAAAATAACCCATACAAACAAAATGATTAGTCACTATTTAAGGGATAGTTGGTAACCTGATAATGACAACACTATCATCTATACTTAGTGATTTATCAACTTCAGATAATATTTGGTTTCCAAATGGAACAGAGCTCTGAACTGTAGTGTAGAGCACTTGGATTGAGGGAAGTGAAGACAGCCGTTTGAATGTCTGCGGAGCTCAGGGAGCTGGCAGTGTGACAGCGCAGGTCAAACACTATGGCTTATTGTCCCTGCAGCCAGCCAGCCAGCCAGCCAGCCAACACAGCGAGGCCCAGGGACCCCTGGGTGCCCTCGTTCACCCTGCCACACAGCGAGGCCCAGGCACCCCTGGGTGCCCTCATTCACCCTGCTGGCTGTTGCCTTGACATTCTGCCAGCTTGATTTACAACTTACATTCACATTTCAGGCATTTGGGCGATGCTCTTATTCAGAGAGACTTGCCATGAGTGCAACAGTAGACTCAGCTTCAGTGTGTTGACTGCCAAC
The DNA here is from genome assembly GCF_964638095.1 of Poromitra crassiceps. Classification (NCBI taxonomy): domain Eukaryota; kingdom Metazoa; phylum Chordata; class Actinopteri; order Beryciformes; family Melamphaidae; genus Poromitra; species Poromitra crassiceps. The sequence goes on from NC_139624.1 coordinate 35,049,762, forward strand.
ATTATAAGCAGCTAGTATGGAATGCCAGCTCACTGACAAAAGGTGCAATAAATATAATTTTGTACCCAGGAAGATGTGTTAAGTAGCCTAAACGGGGAAAAAACAGTCATGACAGAAAGCTTTTCCAGCTATTACTCCACGTTGTCCAATTCAAAAAACCTTTATTGGCAGGATCGAGAAAACATGTTGCAAAGCAAGGAATTGTGATAGCAACTCCACAAAACTGCATAACACACATGAAGGACCAGTCAACTCCAAATAAACAGGACCATGTCTCTGAGCTTATGGAAAGACATGACATATTTAGCAGCCATCATTGACCTTTCAATGCTCACAGCACTATCGAGAACACAATTGATATCAGAAATTTAGAGTAGTAAGTGTTTTTTTTATGTGGTGATACTTTGGGCATGAAAGTGTGTTTCTGTCTGACTATTGAGGTTACAGTGCTGTCTCTTTCCAACCATCTCTATCTCCTAACCTTTGCCTCACCTGTTGTGCACCACATCATACACACACACACACACACACACACACACACACACACACACACACACACACATCATACACACACACACACCTACACACACACACACCGCCGCTGAACTTGTGACGGGAAATCCGATCATCTTCTCTGTCTCGATTGCTCTCTTTCCACCTGTTCTCCTCGCCTCCACGACAGAATAGGCTGTCTCTGTGCTTTGGCTCGGCTCTTTGTGCACACTCACAGACATCTGTAACATTAAGCCTATTTAAAGCAGAGAGAGAGACAGAGAGACAGAGAGACAGAGAGAGAGAGAGACAGAGAGAGAGACAGAGAGAGAGAGAGACAGAGAGAGAGAGAGAGAGAGAGAGAGAGAGAGAGAGAGAGAGAGAGAGAGAGAGAGAGAGAGAGAGAGAGAGAGAGAGAGAGAGAGAGAGAGAGAGAGGTATAAAAGGTAAGCCTATTCATAGCTTTCAAGGGGCGTTACGTAAGTACAAGGAACGCCCCTTCTGGCGGTCAAAACTCAAAACATCAATGGCGCTGAACACTCCAGACGCAGCTGCAGCAAAAAGCGGTCTTTTTTCCACCAGTTTCCAGTCAGGAATATTTAGACCATCTATCAAGCGTTGAAAAAGAACGATATCTAAACAAACTACACGTTTTGGGCACTTCAAACAAACCGAACTATCGTTAACGTTACTGTCCAACACATGGCAGTTCGGAGAAATTGTTTCACAACAAGAGACTGCGTGCGGAGTGCGGACTCGTTTTTATAATGTTGTGGAGCCCAGCCCTCGTCGCGTGTGAAGAGAGAGGGAGAACGGGTGAGACAGAAGCAAACTATTTTTTGCAGATCTCAAAAGCAGGTAAACCACTGTGGGATTAGTGAGACTATTGCTAAAAAGTGATGCCTGGGCTGTCGTCCGCTCAAACAGTACTTCACGGGGCGGCTGCGTGTCAATTGACGTGTCCTTAATATGCAAAGCGTGCAGCTCTAAAACAAACAGCGTGAGAAACTAGTCGACTCGGCGGGCAGCAGAATGAACAAGTTTTTTTTTTTGACCGTCAGGTGGGCGTTCCCGGCAGCACGTAACGCCCCTTGAAAGCTATGAATAGGCCTGTGGGTTGTGCAGCCAGAGAGGAAGCGAGGATCAGTGCAGCGTGGAGAGCACAAAAGTGGCCTCTGGGTCAGTAAATCCTCGCCCTGTCACCTTTAAGGTACAGAGAAACACCACCCGGTTGATGAAAGTGTCACCGCCCGCTGCCAGCTCGTACATTGCATTGTCACTGCTGATTCGCTCTTTTATCTCGCCCCCCTCTCCTCTGAAAACAATGGTCACATGCTCACCCTCCCTCCCTCCCTCCCTCCCTCCCAGCCCAGAGTCATGTGGGATTGTTTGACGGACATGAGTTATGAATGATGAGGCATGGGGAAGAAGATGGTTATGTAGGTAGCCTATATCTGATCCCTGGAGACACAATATAATGCATGTTGAGCACCTTATTATTCATCTTATCTGAAGTAGGGATGCACCGATCGATCGGCACGTGACCGGAAATTAGGGCTGTCACTTTTTCCCAAAATAAAATTCGAACGAACTTTAATTGCCCGAAATTCATTTTTTGGTTAATTTAAATTTTTTTTTTTTTTTTTTTCAGTCCAGCAGCCTGTTGCACCAGCTGAACGTAAGTTCTGTCTTAAGTTAGGGTGTAAAGTCCACACTAACTGCTACGTTCAAACTAGTTAGTTTGACACTAAAGTTGTGTCTTTGTTTGGTTGCACCACGGAGACGTAAGGTACATCTTAACTAGTAGACCCTAAAGTCCATACTAACCAAAATAGTGTCGCAGACAATGACGTGTACAGTATCTGTGACCAATCAGTGAAAAGCACGGTGGAAACGGTGTTTATTTACGGTTGTTTAATTATACCCTGCTGGTCCACCCAGCCGGTGCGAAGCAATAATCGCGTAAGTGTAATTTGGAAAATCCTGGAGCGAAAAGTGTAAGATTAAGCACAGGTTTTTTTTATGGTTTATTATGGTAATTCACGTTGAAAAAAATAGAAAAACATCGTCCTGGCACCCAGAAACTCAAATACTCCTTAAACGTCTGCTGGGGTCCACCGGCACGCCCATTGACTTCCATTAAAACCGCCTTTTTGAGACCTCCAGGAAATTCTTACAAAATTAATGTATTTAATTTTTTTCAGCGGGCATCCTGTACCAAATACCTTGAAATTTGACCTTAATATCTAACCTTCGGGTTGATTGAACATTTGGTTGAGTTACAAGGCTTCAATTCCATTGCATAGTTTTCCCATTGACTTCAATGTTAATTTTGCAAAAAAACAAACAAAAAAATTCGACTCCCAGCCACTTTCCCCAAAAATAATTATTTTTCTGATCTTACACCTCTCAGTTCGACTCAAGACATCAAATTTGTAGTTTCTATTGTGTTTGCCCCCCCCCCCCGCTATTTCCCCAGCACATCACACAGCACAGCACAGCAACCAATTACATGGAGATTTACATGAAAAGTACCCTGCAGTTATCAATCATGGAAAAATGGTCATATGACCTGGGAACGCGGATTTTCCGGTGCAAACTAATTATTTGAAGCTTGGCCCTTATTTGATTCCATAGGATGAAGCTCATTTGTGTTTCTTGTGAAAACTAGCTGGAAGTCGAAAATGGGCAGTTTCATGTTTTTTTTTGTAAAACTTACCTTAGTTGAAACTACATCGTATCTCCGCGCCCGTTCGTTGTAGAGACTCATGACGAGCATTTTCGGAATCGGCGTCAAAAAGTGACTCTAGATGTGTAATCTTGTCGCGATCATTGCCGTTCTAAGAGGTTTCAATGACTTCCGCGTTGAGACAGGTAAAAGCGGCGAGGCGCAGCGGGCCACAGTAACATCCGATGCCCACGAAGGAGCGCCTTGGGCGGCGGAGGCGGTCAGAGCGTCATCCATGGAGGCCAGTTCTGTGCTCCCTCACTCATGGCCTAAATGGTGTCGCTCAAGCGTGTGTTTTGAGCAGGATGTTCAACTACGCATATGAGGTGGGAGGAATGGAATCAGGAACGGATATGGATCGATAAAAAATAAGAAAATACTTACTTATAAATATAAAAAACAAGTACTAATATCAAGATCCATGAAAGTTAAAAAAATGCAAATTTGCAATTCTCAAAAGATGGAAGCTGGGATAAAGTAATTCCTCCGCCAAAAATGTCATCAATCCATAGCTATGATAATCCCACCACAGCGCCACCAGGTGGCATTCATGGGAAGGGAAAAAAATAATATTTTGTGTTTTCTACTGAAAATTTTATTGTACAGTAAATACAGTAAACTGGCATTTGAGGGGTTAAAATTCAGTGAGCATGAAATGTTGATATGAGGTATGAGAGATGAAGTTACCAATGGATAAGAATCAATAAAAAATAAAAAAATAATTAATTAAGACTATCAAAAATAATAATTAATATCACGGTCCATGTACATGGACCAGCAGACGTTTGAGCAGTAGCGGATTAGCAGGGTACAAGGGTTAAGTAAGTGGAGTGAAAACAGGACATGTTGCCCACCGCAAATTAGTGCTTTCATATTTCATCAACACTAACCAAATGAGAACGTTATTGAGTAACGTTCGTTTAGGTTCATATTACTGTTAACGTTTATCTGTGAGCTCTTCATCAGTATTGTAGGCTAATTTACCACCATCCTGCCTCACTAAATTGTTGCGGTTATTTTAATTTGTATGCAGTGCTGCAGCTTGTGGGAAACAAAAGCGTGAGTCATAAATATCAAAGGGTGTAATTTATCACGGAGAGCGCGTTGCGGACGCAAAACAACGATGCGCCACGGTGCCAAGTTGCAATCCGTGCCAACTGCTATTTTACGGAGGACTTTACACCTAGTAAGACGGAGGTGTAAATTTTAAGTTCTAACTTATGCCTACGTTGTAACTATTTCACTTGGTGCAACCCAAATATTTTTAGTAGTGCGTAAACTCGGACTTAGTGAGACTTTACGTTCAAACTAGCTTACGTTTCAACTTACGCACAGCTGGTGCAACCCACTGCAGGCCACCGGGCATCAGCCCGACGTGTTAGCTTGGACGCTCACAGTCACAACACTGCCTCACAAACTTGGCTGCATCCAACTCGAGACAACTTTTCAGACCCTGGAGACAATCTTTCTCAGAAGAGACTAACGCGACAAATCTGGAGACTTTTTCTGACATGGGATTAACATTACCAGCAAGCAGCAGTTGGTTAATTTTGGTTCATAAAAAAAAAAAAAAAAAAAAAAAAAAAATCGAATAGTCAATTTACATATCGAACACGAACCCCTCCCCCACATTCGAAGTTGCATTCGAATTTCGAATGAAAAGTGACAGCCCTACCGGAAATGGCCGATTTTCACGTGATCGGCCTCGATTGGTGATCTGCGCCGGTCACTCTAAATAGCCGATTCTGTGAGCCGATTTTCACATGACGTGCGCGCACGCCAAAGCACCGAGACAGGCACCCAGCCACCACACCACACACGCCAGCATACCTCCCTCGTTGTGGATTTTTTTCACCGTCAGTGAAGTAGACAAAGTCCCGCTCGGCTGGAGTCCAGTCTGAGCGGCTCGCTTCACCTCACTGGCCCCTCTCTCTCTCTGCTCTCTCTCCCCGGGAAGCGGTGCTCCAGCAACCCGCCACCGCGCACAGCCGGCTTGGCGAGGTGAACGTGAGCATTGTGTCCAGTATAACCATTCCCCGACCTGCCTTTGCAAATAGAACGACATGAGAACGATGGACATAATAATAAAAATGCATCGGACTCACAAGTGTGCAACGTTTTCTGTGCGTGACGATATTTTTTCGGATGGCAGATAAAAATATGCATACCAAACTTCGGACTGTGTGTAAACTCCGCCTGATATTCAGACTGAAGATCGTTACTGTAACTCATAAACTCATTTCCCCTCTACTCAAGAGGACTGGTCTGGAGCCAGTCTATAAACTCCTTGTCCATGGATCATTTTGATGTTCTGTTGCACCTGTTTTCTTTTTGAAAAGTAAATGCATGATAGCTGTGGGATATAGGCTATTGGATTTAATTTAATTTTTGTATTCATTGTATTTGCACAAAAAAGCTCTGTCCAGTAACCTGGAACACTTTTATTTTGAGATGTGTTTGAGTGAGATGGTCCTACTTCATGCAAATGATAATAATTGTTTATTTGGATCCCCATTAGATGTAAGAATTGTTCTATGAATCTTAATTTTCAAACAAAGTTACAAAAACGTTTGTGTAAGCTGTCAATTGTTGTTTTTAGAAAAAAAAATCGGAATCGGCAAAAATCGGTATCGGCAAGTCAGACTATTAAAAAATCGGAAATCGGAATCGGCCAAGAAAATGGCAATCGGTGCATCCCTAATCTGAAGCAGACCAAGCTGTCTGTCAGATACATATCCCTTGATTGCCAGAACCCTGTTTGGAAATACAAGGAAACGTGGAGAAAGGAAACATGAAAATGAATCATCTGCACTTCACATATCAATTGTCATGACTTTGTCTCTGACTTTAAACCCTTGTCCTCTGCACTTTTTATGCCTCCGCCGGCGATAGCCAGGCCGGAGGCATTATGGATCCGGGTTGTCCGTCCGTACGTCCGTCCGTACATCCGTCTGATGTTCGTTAACGCGATATTTGAGGAACTCCTTGACGGAATTTCATCAAATTTGCCTCAAACATCGACTTAGACTCAAGGATGATCTGATTAGATTTTGGTGGTCAAAGGCCAAGGTGACTGTGACCTCTTGAATGCCATTTTCAAGCTTGTTAACACGATATCTCATGAATGCCTTGATGGAATTTCATCAAATTTGCCTCAAACATCGACTTGGACTCAAGCATGGACTGATTAGATTTTGGTGGTCAAAGATCAAGGTCACTGTGACCTCTCGAACGTCATTTTCAAGCTTGTTAACACGATATCTCAGGAATGCCTTGATGGAGTTTAATCAAATTTGCCTCAAACATCGACTTCGACGCAAGGATGAACTGATTAGATTTTCGTGGTCAAAGGTCAAGGTCACTGTGACCTCTCTAACGCCATTTTAAAGGTTGTTAACACCATATCTCAGGAATGCCTTTACGGAATTTCATCAAATCTTCCTCAACCATTAACTTGGCCTCAAGGATGAACTGATTACATTTTGGTTATCAAAGGTCAAAGTTCAAGGTCACTGTGACCTCACATGCCCAATTTCCAAGCTCTGTAACGCAACATCTCAGGAGCGCCTTGACGGAATTTCTTCCAATTTGCCTCAAATGGCGATTTGGACTCAAGAATGAACTAATGGCGGAGGCATAAATCCACGGTGCGGTCATTCTAGTTTATTATTTTTTCCTGATTCCCCAAACCCCCCCCCCCCCCCCCCTCCATTTTCTCCCCAATTGTACTTGGCCAATTTCCCCCTGCTGCCCCGGTCGCTACTCCACCCTCTGCCGATCTGGGGAGAGCCGTAGACTAGCACCATGCTTCCTCTGACTAGGGATGTCAACCGATAACCGTTTAACCGATAATCGACCGTTAGAACATTAACCGATTAATACTATCAGTTAAACGGTTAAAAAAATTTTTTTTCACGTCTCCTAAACACATGCAGAGAGAGAGAGAGAGAGAGAGAGAGAGAGAGAGAGAGAGAGAGAGAGAGAGAGAGAGAGAGAGAGAGAGAGAGAGAGAGAGAGAGAGAGAGAGAGAGAGAGAGAGAGAGAGAGAGAGAGAGAGAGAGAGAGAGAGAGAGAGAGAGGCCTGAAACCCGACACCTTGCTAATCTCACAGCGTTCAGCGCGCACGTCCGTGTCTGGAGTCAAACATGATGGAATATAAAACGTGCACATTACTTTTTCTTCAATGGCTCATTCGGTCTCTCTCTCCCTCCCTCTCTGCATGTTCATCATGCACACGCATGCATATACGCTCGCACTCAATGATCAAACAGTAGTTTTTACCGTGTCCTAAAGATGCAGACATGAAGCGGTCTAATTGACGATTGAAAAGTAACAATTAACGTTAGTCTTTACTGTCCAACACATCGCAGTTCGGAGAAATTGTTTCAGAACGGGACAGAGACGGATTGTTTGTAGACTGTATTCATTGACACTTTCAAGGCCGGTGTGAAAGCGGCTACTGACAGCTGCGTGCGACTCGTCTTCATAATGTGGAGCCCAGCGAGACACACAGAGAGCAGAGCCCTCGTCGCGTGTGTGAAGAGAGAGGAATAAGGGGTGAGACCAAAAGCAGGTAAACCACTGTGGGATTAGTGAGAATATTGCTAAAAGGAGAAGATACTGTAGTGATGCTGCGCACTTTGTCAGTGCGCCCTGCAGCCTGGGCTGTCGTCCGCTCAAACACTACTTCACCGGGCAGCTGCGTGTCAATTGACGTGCCTATAATATGCAATGCGTGCAGCTCTAAAGTATAGCCTATCGGAGGAATGTTTTTGTTTAGATGGCTGGAGGCTTCAACTTGTTTTTTTCTGCTTGTAGATGTAAAAAATAAACGCTTTCTAATGAAAAAAATCAAGCATTTGTTGTGGTAATTGTTTAATGGGGCACAGACAGTCAAATAGCGCATTTTAATCTTCTCGGTTAACCGACAGTTGTCGGCTAATGAGTGTCGGTTGTCGGTCAAGAAAAATTATGATTTTCGACATCCCTACCTCTGACACATGCGCAGTTGCCAGCCGCTTCTTTTCACCTGACAGCTGGGAGCTTCACCGGCAGGACATAGCACATGGGAGGATCACGCTATTACCACCGGTTCCTTTCCGCCCCAAACAGGCGCCCTGACCGTCCAGAGGAGGCGCTAGTGCAGCGACCAGGACACATGCCCTTAATCCGGCTTCCCACCCGCATACACAGCCAATCGTGCCTGTATGGACGCCCGACTAGGGATGTTCATCAATTATCGAAAATCGATAATTGATCATTAAGGAATGGAATCGATCATGTGGAATTTTTATCGATTATTGTTATTATAATTTATTTTTTTTATTTTTTTTGCGGACTAGGTTTGGGTGGAATTCGTTCCTCCTCGCCCCACTCCATTGCACAGCCGACTAACGTGAGGTGGAGCTTCATATAGTCTCTAGTTTTCTGGCTGGGAACAGGCCTTTGTGCCAACAAAACTGTTTTAAACATGGGGAATTCACACCGGCATGCGCCAGGGACAGCAGAGTGTTGGAGAGGAGACACATTGAAATAAAGAGTTCATTGAGGAGAACACGTTGTCTTTCGTATTTTCTGCCATAGGCATTCATTTTGTAAAAAAAAGAAAAAAAAATATAAAAAAAATATATATATTATTAATATGATCGATAATCGATAATTGATCGTTAATTTTCCCGATTTTCGATTATGGAAATTTTTCAAAATGAACATCCCTACGCCCGACCAAGCTGGAGGTAACACGGGGCGGCAAACCTGCGACCCTCATGTTGGTAGGCACTGGGCAGGGAATTTAGCGCTACACTATACCCAGACGCCCATTGCCCTCTGCACTTTTGACTACTTTTTAATGTTTGTGATGTAGAAATGCGAGTTTATTCTTAATTATTCATCAATGCCAAGATGTAGGCCTAAATGTAAATTTAAATGCAGAGCTATTCTATTCAGTGCAGATCCCTATAGCAGGAGTAGGGTATCCGATTAGCTTGCATCAGAGCCGCCGCGAGAGTCAAAGTAGAAAATATGGCATCTGATTTCAGGATTCCGCTGAAAGGGGATATCTGGTCATTAAAAAGCACTGTATAGCCACACACCATGTCCTCAATGTGACTAATGAATTTCTGTGTTTAAGTGACATTTACCCCTGTGAAACCGTGTCAGACCGATGATAGAAGTGAGGCCTCAACCTGGCCTGGGTCACAGCTGGCATGGAAAACTGCAACTAGCCATCAGTCAAATGCTGCCAATCTCCAACATTTTACCAGCCAATTTTGCAACTATTCTAACAAGTGTAGCTGAGTGGTATAGAAGCCAATGGAGAATTTTAGGATCAACAAGCTACTGTGACAGATGCACAAAAAACTTCCCCGCCCTGGTCATGACCCACCGACACAGCTTTCATTCCCCCCGGCTTTCTCACAAACCCCCAACACAACACCTCCAGCCCCCCCTGTGAGAGCCAGCTAAATGGCTCCAGATTTGGCCCTAAAGGAAAACTGTCAATCACGTTGTGGGAATCTGGGCTCCGTTTCGTAATGTTCCGGTCGCCAGTCGCCATCGAAACATCACGAGGGAAATAGACTTGAACAGGAGTGACGTCTGCATCATATCCAGAGAAAGTGTAATGGTTGTGACCCCCCACTTACTCTGTGTCACCTCAGCTGTTTCTGTTCAAATAAGGCCAGGGTATAAAAATAAAGCCTTTGAACAAGACACACCCAAGTCCGGTCCTAGGAAATGTATGCCTATGGAATAAAGAAGATAGTAGCTTTATCAATAATTGTAAATAGGTGAAATAAGCACAAATACTTCCCCCTAACCACTCCCCTAACCACTCCCCTACCCACACCTCCAATCCCCACTGTCTAGTCCATGACCTTGCTATCCCTAGCTATGGCCTCTTTTCCCTTGACCTGCCCCCTCCCACCACCCATATCCCCCTAGCCACTCCCCTTACCCACCCCACCAATCCTGACTCTCCGACCTCGCTATCCCTAGCTACAGCCCCTTTTCCCTAGCCCCGTGTATGTCACTTTTCATTCGAAATTCGAATGCAACTTCGAATGTGGGGGAGGGGTTCGTGTTCGATATGTAAATTGACTGTTCGATTTTTTTTATTTTTTATTTTTTTATTTTTTTATTTTTTTTTATGAACCAAAATTAACCAACTGCTGCTTGCTGGTAATGTTAATCCTATGTCAGAAAAAGTCTCCAGATTTGTCGCGTTAGTCTCTTCTGAGAAAGATTGTCTCCAGGGTGTGAAAAGTTGTCTCGAGTTGGATGCAGCCAAGTTTGTGAGGCAGTGTTGTGACTGTGAGCGTCCAAGCTAACACGTCGGGCTGATGCCCGGTGGCCTGGACTGAATTTTTTTGTTTTTGTTTTTTTTAATTAACCAAAAAACTTCGAATATATTCGAACGAATTTCGGGCAATTAAAGTTCGTTCGAACTTTATTTGGGGAAAAAGTGACAGCCCTAGTAGGCTATATGTAAATAAATATATATTTTATATATATATATATATATATATATATATATATATATATATAAACTATAGTTTATTTTTTTTGCCCATTTACGATTATTGATAAACATACTATTGTCTTTCTTCCATTGGCATAGGTTTCCTCCAACCGGATTTCTGTGTTGCACTTGTTCAAACTGAAAGGTTTAATAAACATCAAATAGGTGATTTTGAGAGTAAAGCTACACAAACCAAGGTACTACAGTACCAACGTTCAACATGGCTTTAAGAGAGAGAGAGAAATGTCATTCTAATCAAGTTTAGCAATGCCTTGTGAATCTCCAGGAGTTCACATCACATTGTGAGCCTGCATGTGAGAGAGACAGGAGAAGATTTCATAATACTGGATGCTGTCTGGTCACTCACAGTCATTCATCACCGTCTATCTCGCTGCCATCTCTGCTGCGCTTTCTCCCCTGTCATTTGTCTATCTGTCTGTGTCATCTCTGTCGTTACCACAGGCAGAATGGGCCGGGGTGGAGGGGGAGGAGAGGGCTCTCTGTTATCGCTGCGCTGTCATCAGACGCATCAGTTCACTGCAGCCTGTCAGGGTTCAGTTACACTGGCTTTACTGAAGGCAAGCAGGCTGTATGCATGGGGGCTCTTCACCTCACAGCTGTCCACTTTTCAAACCACTGTGTGAGTTTGAATAAGCGCTTTTGTTTCCAGGAATGATGAGAAGAATTCTTCTATGTTTTTATCAGATTTGAAAGGCCCAAGCATCGCGACACTCACTCAACACATAAGTGATGATGCAAAGGGGAGTGTGATTTACAGCACAAACATATTTGTCAAAGCGAGTTCTGCTGCAGGTTTTTGGCTAAGGCGTAACATCCTGACTTTGACAAAACTACTACAATTAACATACCCTATTCTTAATACGGTTACACCTTGAAAAACATTGACGTCTATGATTCATATGCATTCCCATTCTGTGGTAGAAGAAAAAAGTCAACACAAATAGTAGGGATGGGCATCGAATTTCGAATTTTCGAATAATTGTTGTTATTATCAAGGTCGACTTTTATTATTGAAAGTCGAAATTCGAAAAAAAAAAAAAAAGAAAAAAGAAAATTGTGAGTGAAATGTTGCATTGTCTCCCCTGATTCTAAGTACTGGTATAGTCGAATCGCTTGAGCAAGTAAAACAATTTTTATAAGCATTTTAAGCAAGGTTTATGGAAAAATGAATGGCGGATGAAATCCCATGAAGAGGGAGAGGGGGTGACTTTGGCACCCCTTTGGCACTCAGACCTGAGCCTACTAAATATTTAATGAACCACTCATGATTGTCAAAACTGTTTTTTATTTTCGAAAAATGTCAATGTCATGTAACATGTTCTTTACTTCAGTGGTGCAATGCTTGTTTGAGCTAAAAATCCACAGCAGAAGCTTTTTCTATTAATAAAGCCTTAGACTTAGAATCAGGGGAGACAATGGACAATGCAACATTTCACTCACATTTTTTTTTTTTTTTTTTACATTTTTAATTTTTTTTACATTTTTATTTTTATTTTCGAATTTCGATTAAAAGTCGACTTTGGCCAGCGAATTTCGAATAGTGTTTTTGCTAGAAATGCCCATCCCTAACAAATAGATATATCTCCTTTTTTAATGGACCACTTTTTAAAACATGATCAAGGAACAGGTGTAGTACTGTCACTGTCTGACATGTAGTACTGTCACTGACAAGAGCTTTTTGGTGTGTAAAGGATCACACAGATTGAAACCATTTATATTTGTGTTGACTTTGTTCTACCACTGAATGTGAATAGACATGTGAATCACAAGACCTCCATTTCCCCCCTAAGGTGTAAGCATAGAATAGGGTCTGTTAATTGCAGTAGTTTTGTGTTATAGTGGACTTACTAAGTGTGAAGAGGAGGCAACTTTAGAATAGGGAACCTGTTTGGGTTAATAAGTGTCAAACTACTACTAGTGAATTAGTTATGAGCAAGACCTCACTTTAGAATGGGGAACATATTCTGAGTTATAAAGACTTATACCATGGTCTGAGTGAATACTCTTTTCTGATTGGCCGGCAGCTGTGCGTTAAAACCATATAATGCACACGTAGTCCGGCTCAAGTCTAATCACATGTAAAAACATCCGCTCCCCAACCTGCCCAGCTGTTTAATAATACAGCACAGCTAACGTTATTCAACTTGCTATCTCAGCTTCTATGAGCTGAGCGGACTAGCTTCCCTGCACCATACAGGCTTGTATCCAAGGTTCATCCTACATGAGAAGCTGATGGGATGTAACACTTGTTCCAAAACTTCCAGGTATTAGTCGGTTTCCCAAGTGTTGCTAGGTAAACAGAGTTATGGCTTGTGAAAAAAATTAAGATTTTGATTTCTAAATTTGCTCAAAAAATTCACAAATGCTTTTATTATATATATATATATATATATATATATATATATATATATATATATATATATATATATATATATATATAATGCTTAACGACCATAAATTGCTGGACTGTAAACTGCCCTTAACACTTGTAGTTTTGTGTTTTGTTAGATAAGAATATACCATATTTATTAAGAGTTATTAACAGAGAATAACTATTCTTGTGGCATTGCCACCTTATAAGGCCCATACTGAGCAAAGCCTATTAATATCATAATAATTCATGCACAACAACTTGCTTACTTACTATCAATAAGTAGTAAATAGGAGGTTATTGATGGAAAACTCTTAATTATTAACTCTTAAAGTAATTGGCCTACTAGTTGTAGAATATGATCATGCAGAATAAGGCATGAATAAGTGCCTTATAACGGCTAATAAACAGCTAATATGCTAGTAATATGCATGCTAATAAACAGCTAGTTAGTGGTTAATACCTTAATATAAAGTGTTACCAGTATTTTTTACAAGTGTTTTCAGAATGACAGGTGGATTATCAAGGGTGAGATGTGGTATGACAAGAGAGAAGCTTAGCCAACTAATAGGGAGGCAAAGTGACCGCCTACTTCCTGCTTCAGCACTGTACCAGAGATTTTCATCCGCCATTTATTTTCCCATAGACATTTTGTAAAATGCTTATAAAATAGTTTTACTTGTTCAAACCAAACGTTTCAGATATATTTAGAAACAGGAGAGATCACATAACATTTCACTAAGACCAAAATGTAAAAAAAATGCGGGTTTAAATAAAATAGTTTTTCAATGTTCTATGGTCTCTCCCGATTCTAAATATAGCTGAGCCGTTTGGTTTGACAAAGTAAAACTATTTTTATAAGCATTTTACGAAATGTATATGGGAAAATAAATGGCGGATAAAAATCTCTGGTACAGTGCTGAAGCAGGAAGTAGGCGGTCACTTTGCCTCTCTATTCAACTAATTCAGGTATTTTTTATGAGAGGAAAGGCACAGAGTGAATGGAGTGGAACACAATCTTCCCTCATTTCTGGAATCCCTGCCACCTCCGAGTGCTAATTGCTGAATGAAGTAAACCAACAGTGGGTACGCCCCGGCAGACAGACAGACAGACAGACAGACAGACAGACAGACGCACGCACGCACGCACACACACACACACACACACACGCACGCACACACACACACACACACACACACACACACACACACACACACACACACACACACACACACACGCACAGACACCATTTCCTAACCCACTGGTGTGTGTGTGTGTGCGCATGTGTGTGTGTGTGTGTGTGTTTTCTTAGACAGGTGTTTGACAGAGAGTGAGTGCACCAGTTAAATGTTAATCCCATTAATCAGATGTGTCGTTCGGGGCTCAAGGCATGTCTACCCCACCACACACACACACACACACACACACACACACACACACACACACACACACACACACACACACACACACACACACACACACACACACACACACACACACACACACACACACACACACACACACACACACACACACACACACACACGGTGATACCTCTCAAACAGTCCTAATTAGGCTGAGAGTGCACATCACATCCGGCACGCTGCCTGCGACCTGCAGGACCTCCCGCAGACGACCATAGCTGGCATACCTGAACACTTTGTCAGGCACTTGAACCCCTGAGAGCGGCCATGCTGAACTCTCCAGTCTCTGCCCATATTAGGATGGGTGGTCGTTAAGCCGGACTCAAGTGAATGGAAGTCGTCACATCGCTGCCTGTGGCTTCCTGTCGCGTCGCTCCACTCCTGAAGACAATTACTGCACATGTCAGTCACCGCCGGGCCCACAGAACCCTAGGCCTACTTGACTTACATAAAGGATTGAATGGACGTCCTGGAGGAAGGCTGTGGACCGGGCGTATATACACGTCATACATTTCTGTTTCTTTGATCTCAATAAATGATTTCAATAGCCATTCATGAAAGCTTTTACTCTTGCAACACACCCAGATCTTGTTGTTATTATTACTACTGTAATTTTTACTGTTGTGTCAGCTAGATTTAGCTAGACATATTCTCTGTGAAGTCCTCTGAGACATGCTTGTGAATTAGGGCTATACAAATAAACTGGACTTGACCCAGATGTCGCCAAAAAACAACCATGATCTCACAGTCATCACTAATCTATCCAGGTGAGGTTTACTTAGGAGGCACGCTCTTTCTCAGAGACGCCTCACTTCACAGTCACAGCATTGGCCCAGAGTTTTGTTAAAGTCTGCATCCCGTTGACAACGTTTCTTAACCTACACCTCAAGATTGTCAAGAAGCACTTAGTTGAAGAGAGGAGCGCTAATGTGGAAATGTCATTGTTTCACCGTGGCCTAAGATCAACACGGAACATGGCAACATGCAGTTACTGCCTCCAACATCTCACCACCTTGTGTATGTACCGAGGTTGTGAACCTGCCAAGGCCTCACCAAAGAATACCAATGTTCCGCTTATCAAAACACCCTCCAGCTAATCCATGGTGAGGCAACAAGCCCAAATGTGTTTTGGCTCGACTTGACTACAGCTGAAATGAAACCGCAGTCTGAGTGTAAAGTTAACTGTGGTTAAGAGCAAATTGATTGGATGGGTTAGTTTCAGCTCTTCCCTATGTGCAGTTTCTCTCATTTCAGCAATGAGAAGTAACAGTATTTTGAAATAATAATCATAATAATAATCATAATAATAATTTAAGATAATATAATTTGATTCAAGTAAATAATTGAAACAAGTTGAGTTGCACTGGAATTAAATGAACCCATTGGTATAATTTATACATTTTTCTTAAAGAAAAATAAGATTAAAATTCGAGTGACTTGTTGAGCGGGGACACTTTTTGCAGCGCAGACGAGTGAGTAGCATGAGACTACTTGATGAGCTTTATTCTGAAACCTGATATGTACCTTTTGAAAAATATGTGACGCCTTCTCTGACAACATGATTATAGCTTCAAAAGAAAGCAAACTCGTGACCTTTGATAACAATATGTCTATTGGGGTCAATACTTGTATCTTACAGCACCATGAGTGCATACATTTTTAGAACAAGAGTCAGTCAAGAGTAGAAGCATTCAAACTTCTAAACATGACAGTATTTGCTTTAGACAATGAGCTATCTTTCACCACTCGTCTGCTTAGCCAACTTTCCTGTTGATTGTGTGTCATTAGATCCAGGTATTTTAATCCTTAGCTGACGAATCCACCTCACTGCCAAGAGGGTAAACACTTACACTGATGTTTGGCTACGGAGTCTCTAGCAGAGCTACCTCATCCTTCCACACCATCGCATTCTCATCTGCAACGTAACACCTGAGTCTGTCTGTGGACAGGAGTGGAGTTTCCCCCTCAGGGCCTGACAGTTCACCTCTACTACAACTGAGTGAAATCCCAAACTCATCCGGTGGCAGTGTTCACAATCACAATCACTTTTATTGCCACAATATGCAAGATTACATACGAGGAATTTGTCTTAGTGTAAGTATGCAGCGTAGCGGTCATATCAATATTCAGAGATAAAAGAAAATAGGAAAAATATTTATAAGACAAAATCACAACATTGCAAGTACAATCCAATACAATATACTGTATACACGAGTAGGAGGAGTGTTAAGTAGGCATTACATATGGATTTACAGTCCAAGTTAAGTAGGCATTAAATAGGAATTTACAGTCCAAGCAGTAACACGCAAGTCAGAGCACATCACCCCGGTTCTGCACTCCCTTCACTGGCTCCCAGTTAACCACCGCATCACCTACAAACTTCTCCTGTTAACATACAAGGCCATTCATCATACTGCTCCAACCTACCTCCAAGAACTAGTCACCCCTCAATCCTCACTACGGACACTCCGATCATGCAGCTCCAACCTCCTTTCTGTCCCTAGGACCAAACTCACCAGCATGGGTGACCGTGCCTTCTCCTCACTGGGCCCCCGGCTGTGGAATCAGCTCCCAGGACCACTCAGGGCTACAGACTCTTTTGACGTTTTTAAATCAAAACTTAAAACCCACTTATTTATTTTAGCTTTCCCCTAGGGTCCTCCCTCTCTCTTTACACGTGTTATGTTTTTATGTTTTTATCCTTTTATCTTTTTATTCTTTTAGTAGCTGTTTCTTTATAATTGTTTATTTTTCCCTGTTTGATTGCTTTTATCATGCATCTGTAAAGCACCTTGTGAAGTCCTTGGATTTTAAAGTGTGCTATATAAATTGAATTTATTATTATTATTATTAAGTAGAAATTTCTGGTAGAAGTAGCAGCTATAATACTTTAATGTAATGCGTGTAGTCCTGTTGCTGTAAAGTGATGTTTGATTGTGGGGGGCTCATGTCAGTGGGGGGGATTAAACTGTGTTCAGAGGGTAGACCGACCTCAGTCTCTTGCCGAGGGGGAGTATTTCGAAGAGTTTGTGACTGGGGTGGGAGGGGTCGACCATGATTTTATGAGACCGCTTTAGCATCCTGGCAGGGTGCAGGTCCCGATGGCAGGTTGCATCCAATCACCTTCTACGCTGCAGTCTGTTGATGTTCGGCAAGCGGTTAGAGAGATGGTTTTGTAACTCGCAACATTCATGTTTGATCCCCACAGCAGCTAACAGGTCTTTTCCCATATTGTTAGTGGGGTTCATCTCCATCATGAAGGTGACTGAAGCAGTCACAGTAAAGGCTACACATGTGTTAGTGGGGTTCATCTCCATCATGAAGGTGACTGAAGCAGCCACACTAAAGGCTACACATGTGTTAGTGGGGTTCATCTCCATCATGAGGGTGACTGAAGCAGTCACAGTAAAGGTCCTTGCACATAGAGTCAGTTTTTTCGTCCGAAATTGACGCACGAAAAAAATAAAAATACGACCTCATTTGTGTCAATCATCATTGACACACCGAGTCCGACAATTACGTCCGTCATTTAAGTTTTCGGACGAGGTTCGATTTTCTGCGTTTTTCCGCATCCATGAAATCGTTTTGACAGGTGTTTGACCACCCAGAGCTGCCGGGTGTTGCTATTCACAATGAAAAATGGCATCTGAGAAGTTAATTCAGTTCGTCTCCCAGCACAAAGCATTTTATGGCAAAGCAGGAATACAGAGATTCGGAATTAAAAGACAGAATGTGCCGGGTGATTGCAGACCAGCTTGGAATGCGGGACGCGGTGTGTGTGTGTATGGGGAAGGGGGGGGGGAGGAGAGAGACAGAGAGCCACACAGACACACTGCCAGTTGTGGATCAATAGGATCGCGGTAGTTTTCTTTTCGTTGCGAATCTTCGCAACGAATATTGGATAATTAACGCATCGGACTCAGTGGGCAAGGTATCTGTGCGTGACGTTTTTTTCCCGGATGACGGATTAAAAAAACGCAGCGAACAATTCGGACTCTGTGTGCAAGGACCTTAAAGGCTACACATGTGTTAGTGGGGTTCATCTCCACCATGAAGGTGACTGAAGCAGCCACAGTAAAGGCTACACGTGTGTTAGTGGGGTTCATCTCCACCATGAAGGTGACTGAAGCAGTCACAGTAAAGGCTACACGTGTGTTAGTGGGGTTCATCTCCACCATGAAGGTGACTGAAGCAGCCACAGTAAAGGCTACACATGTGTTAGTGGGGTTCATCTCCATCATGAAGGTGACTGAAGCAGCCACAGTAAAGGCTACACGTGTGTTAGTGGGGTTCATCTCCACCATGAAGGTGACTGAAGCAGCCACAGTAAAGGCTACACGTGTGTTAGTGGGGTTCATCTCCATCATGAAGGTGACTGAAGCAGTCACAGTAAAGGCTACACATGTGTTAGTGGGGTTCATCTCCATCATGAGGGTGACTGAAGCAGCCACAGTAAAGGCTACACGTGTGTTAGTGGGGTTCATCTCCATCATGAGGGTGACTGAAG
The DNA here is from genome assembly GCF_964638095.1 of Poromitra crassiceps. Taxonomy (NCBI): domain Eukaryota; kingdom Metazoa; phylum Chordata; class Actinopteri; order Beryciformes; family Melamphaidae; genus Poromitra; species Poromitra crassiceps. Next base: position 35,068,825 of record NC_139624.1, read on the forward strand.
CAGTCACAGTAAAGGCTACACATGTGTTAGTGGGGTTCATCTCCACCATGAAGGTGACTGAAGCAGTCACAGTAAAGGCTACACGTGTGTTAGTGGGGTTCATCTCCACCATGAAGGTGACTGAAGCAGCCACAGTAAAGGCTACACGTGTGTTAGTGGGGTTCATCTCCATCATGAAGGTGACTGAAGCAGCCACAGTAAAGGCTACACGTGTGTTAGTGGGGTTCATCTCCACCATGAAGGTGACTGAAGCAGTCACAGTAAAGGCTACACGTGTGTTAGTGGGGTTCATCTCCACCATGAAGGTGACTGAAGCAGCCACAGTAAAGGCTACACGTGTGTTAGTGGGGTTCATCTCCACCATGAAGGTGACTGAAGCAGTCACAGTAAAGGCTACACGTGTGTTAGTGGGGTTCATCTCCACCATGAAGGTGACTGAAGCAGTCACAGTAAAGGCTACACATGTGTTAGTGGGGTTCATCTCCATCATGAGGGTGACTGAAGCAGCCACAGTAAAGGCTACACGTGTGTTAGTGGGGTTCATCTCCATCATGAGGGTGACTGAAGCAGTCACAGTAAAGGCTACACATGTGTTAGTGGGGTTCATCTCCACCATGAAGGTGACTGAAGCAGTCACAGTAAAGGCTACACGTGTGTTAGTGGGGTTCATCTCCACCATGAAGGTGACTGAAGCAGTCACAGTAAAGGCTACACGTGTGTTAGTGGGGTTCATCTCCACCATGAAGGTGACTGAAGCAGCCACAGTAAAGGCTACACATGTGTTAGTGGGGTT
>NC_139624.1:35074617-35134617 GCF_964638095.1 Poromitra crassiceps
CTCTGGTCTGTATCCATCTCCGGCTTATAGGCACAATTACAAGACAACATCCAGATGAGGAAGGGAGAAAAAAACCAGTCATTGAATACTTCTCTGTTGCTTTCTACACTAAACATATATGGAGAGGAAAGACAAAGACAAAGGCGGCGGCATGTGTTTCGAATGTGAAATAATTGTCGTTATTAAATTTCACCCGTGACCCGAACCTCCTTTAGCCTGAAAAAGTCTAGGAGGTAGAAAGGAGCTGGAAGTGAGACGTATAAGGCCAAAGAAAACAATAGGCTGTGGGCTGCTACCTAGTGTACCGGTACTTTATGCCCACACGTTTCAGCTGCTACCTAGTGTACTGTATGCCCACACGTTTCAGCTGCTACCTAGTGTACTTTATGCCCACACGTTTCAGCTGCTACCTAGTGTACTGTATGCCCACACGTTTCAGCTGCTACCTAGTGTACTTTATGCCCACACGTTTCAGCTGCTACCTAGTGTACTGTATGCCCACACATTTCAGCTGCTACCTAGTGTACTTTATGCCCACACGTTTCAGCTGCTACCTAGTGTACTTTATGCCCACACGTTTCAGCTGCTACCTAGTGTACTGTATGCCCACACATTTCAGCTGCTACCTAGTGTACTTTATGCCCACACGTTTCAGCTGCTACCTAGTGTACTTTATGCCCACACGTTTCAGCTGCTACCTAGTGTACTTTATGCCCACACGTTTCAGCTGCTACCTAGTGTACTGTATGCCCACAGGTTTCAGCTGCTACCTAGTGTACTGTATGCCCACACGTTTCAGCTGCTACCTAGTGTACTTTATGCCCACACGTTTCAGCTGCTACCTAGTGTACTTTATGCCCACACGTTTCAGCTGCTACCTAGTGTACTGTATGCCCACACGTTTCAGCTGCTACCTAGTGTACTTTATGCCCACACGTTTCAGCTGCTACCTAGTGTACTGTATGCCCACAGGTTTCAGCTGCTACCTAGTGTACTGTATGCCCACACGTTTCAGCTGCTACCTAGTGTACTTTATGCCCACACGTTTCAGCTGCTACCTAGTAGGGGTGCACCGATCACGTTTTTTGCCACCGATCACCGATTGCCGATCACCTATGAGAAATATCTGCCCAACCGATCATCGACCGATCACCGATTACCGATTACCGATCACCGATATATATATATATACGCCCTGGGGTGTCCGTAAAAACACGAGGCAGGAGACAGATGGGAGTTCAACCGTTTAGTTGTCAGTTCTCTTCAGTACAGTACAGCAGTATAGGCTCTTTACAGCATTATGACAGGAATAGTAGGATTGTGTGTGGTCTGGAAAAAGGAGGCAATAAAATATACAAACAGGTCAGTAACCAAGCTTGCTGTTATATAGGCCAATTATAGTGATAATTAACAACTAATAATATATAAATGATAATTAGGTAAACTGTAAGTCAGTTACTCTTAAACACCAGTCTTGAACCATGACTAAAGCCAAAGAGCTCCCACTCATAGAACCGGGGTTATGCACAATAACCGTCATACATTGGGATCCGCATCGAACGAACATCAAAACGACCCGCCCATCGAGGCCGAGTTACAGTGTTATAATTAGCAGCACTATGAGTGCGATCTACATAATGGTGACAGGGTTCACACAAGGGTTCAAACAACAGAATCACAAGCTACACACCAGCTAAACTCCATCTGAGTAGTGGCATTAATTAGCGCAACAGACAATCAAACGGCAAATGCACGCCTAAACAAACGTTATTGCAATGATTGCAGGTAGATCGATCTAAAACCAAAATGGAATGCAATACAGGAATATTAACATAATAATGACTTACTGGTTGGTCATATACGCACACATGGAAGAAGGGGATTAGAACATGTTCAACTGATGTTAAAAGAAAGGAAGAAAGTCCGTCTGAACGGAGCGCACATCCACATACTCAGCCGCACACTTTCGCTTCCTTCAAAGTGCCCGCGGGAACATCAATGCTTGCGTGGAAATTGTCTGTGTGTGCGCGTGCACTACCCCGACTACCACAGTACCAGCGTGTCAATCTGGGACTTTAATACACACGGACTTAACAGCATGCAAATGCCTCGGTAGGCGGGAGGACTGGAGGTAACTTCTCTCTGCTGAGGCTGCTCTAATCACCAGCTGATTTGTGTGATTCAAAGACGCAAGGGGTGTGTTGACAGTCTGGTGCGGTGTGTGCATGGAGGTGAGTACACTGACGAAAGCAAAGCGTGTGCTTTGCAACACAATGATATAAACGTTAGAGCACAATATGAAAGTTAAACGATAGACATTGAAGACATGAAAATGGGCTGCCTCATGTTTCTCACGTGCAGCATGATCGGCTATGCGATCGGCAACATTAAAGGAATATCGGAAACAGCAGATCACATATTTGAGGTCCAAATCGGCCGATACAGATTGCGTGTCGATCGATCGGTGCACCCCTACTACCTAGTGTACTTTATGCCCACACGTTTCAGCTGCTACCTAGTGTACTTTATGCCCACACGTTTCAGCTGCTACCTAGTGTACTTTATGCCCACACGTTTCAGCTGCTACCTAGTGTACTTTATGCCCACACGTTTCAGCTGCTACCTAGTGTACTGTATGCCCACAGGTAGGGTTGTCCCGATCCGATCACGTGATCGGAAATCGGGGCCGATCACGTGACTGCAGACTCGATCCGGACTCGGACATTATGACCCGATCATATGTCCGAGTCATTATTTTTATCAGATTTTTTATATATGGGCTATTGGTGATTCAAAATAAATTAGAATAAAATTAGTATTACTACCACCGTTTACAGAGTCAGACCTTGTCTGTGTCAAACGACACTCAGCCAGACAGCCTCACAAAAACACCGCACCGCATGCGCAGAGAGCACGCCAGTTTGTTTTGAAGCTGAGCCGCGCTGCCGCTATCATGTCTGCTGTGTGGAAATATTTCAAAGTGAACGACGAGAACGACAGTGAAAAGGCGAAAAAGATCACAGAAAAGATAGCCGAGATGATAGCAATGAGTGACCAGCCACTCTCTCTGGTAGACGACCCGGGTTTTATCATGCTTATGGAGTAGCCTACATGGAACCACGATACGACATGCCCTCTCGACACTATATCACTGAAAAGGCTCTGCCAGCGCTCCAGAAAAAGATAAGCGACAAGCTGCTTGTCCTATTGAAAGACGTGCCTGATGTCGCGTTTACCACAGATATTTGGAGTTCGTCTGTGTTTTCATGGCCCTTCTAAGCCTCACTGCGCAATGGATCAACTCCAGTTTTGTTTTAAGCCGTGCGACTTTGCATGCACAGGAATTTCGTGGATCCCACACAGCAGAGCGCATCCAGCAGGCGATGGAGAGGATGCTGAACAACTGGGGAATAGACAAGAACCGAGTCCATATCATTTTGCGCGATAACGCTGCAAATATGAAGAAAGCCATGCTGGATATGGGAGTACAGAGTGTGGGCTGTGTAGCGCACACATTACAACTTGTCGTGCACGAGGGCCTGCTTTCCCAGCGCAGCGTCACAGACACACACTGATATTGCACTAAGTTCTAATGTTGCACTAGTTCTAATGTGAAGAATATTTTTTCTATTCTGACTTGAAAATCTTTAAGCTTTAAGTGCTCAGTTTACAATACACTGCACTGCTTGAATATTGGCTCATTTGTTTTATTTGATATTTTTATTTATTTATTTTTTATTTTAATGCCTGACTGGCATTTTAAGTTAAGCTGCTGTTTGTTTTAACACTAGACTATTGAGTCTGTGATGTTGCACTAAGTTCTAATGTTGCACTAGTTCTAATGTGAAGAATAATTTTTCTGTTCTGACTTGAGAATGTTCAAGCTACCTCATAACTAGTGCTCAGTTTACAATACACTGCACTACTTGCATGCACAGTTGTGCATGATAAGTGTTACATGTTAAAATATAATAAAAATAAGGGACATCCTGGATAATTTTCTTCGCTCTTCATTTTTTAAATGTATTATAAAAGTATCGGATCGGGACTCGGTATCGGCAGATTCTCAAATCAAAGGACTCGGACTCGGACTTGGGGGCAAAAAAACCTGATCGGGACATCCCTACCCACAGGTTTCAGCTGCTACCTAGTGTACTGTATGCCCACACGTTTCAGCTGCTACCTAGTGTACTTTATGCCCACACGTTTCAGCTGCTACCTAGTGTACTTTATGCCCACACGTTTCAGCTGCTACCTAGTGTACTGTATGCCCACACGTTTCAGCTGCTACCTAGTGTACTTTATGCCCACACGTTTCAGCTGCTACCTAGTGTACTGTATGCCCACAGGTTTCAGCTGCTACCTAGTGTACTGTATGCCCACACGTTTCAGCTGCTACCTAGTGTACTTTATGCCCACACGTTTCAGCTGCTACCTAGTGTACTTTATGCCCACACGTTTCAGCTGCTACCTAGTGTACTTTATGCCCACACGTTTCAGCTGCTACCTAGTGTACTGTATGCCCACACGTTTCAGCTGCTACCTAGTGTACTTTATGCCCACACGTTTCAGCTGCTACCTAGTGTACTTTATGCCCACACGTTTCAGCTGCTACCTAGTGTACTGTATGCCCACACGTTTCAGCTGCTACCTAGTGTACTGTATGCCCACACATTTCAGCTGCTACCTAGTGTACTTTATGCCCACACGTTTCAGCTGCTACCTAGTGTACTGTATGCCCACACATTTCAGCTGCTACCTAGTGTACTTTATGCCCACACGTTTCAGCTGCTACCTAGTGTACTTTATGCCCACACGTTTCAGCTGCTACCTAGTGTACTGTATGCCCACAGGTTTCAGCTGCTACCTAGTGTACTGTATGCCCACACGTTTCAGCTGCTACCTAGTGTACTTTATGCCCACACGTTTCAGCTGCTACCTAGTGTACTTTATGCCCACACGTTTCAGCTGCTACCTAGTGTACTTTATGCCCACACCTTTCAGCTGCTACCTAGTGTACTGTATGCCCACACGTTTCAGCTGCTACCTAGTGTACTTTATGCCCACACGTTTCAGCTGCTACCTAGTGTACTTTATGCCCACACGTTTCAGCTGCTACCTAGTGTACTGTATGCCCACACGTTTCAGCTGCTACCTAGTGTACTGTATGCCCACACATTTCAGCTGCTACCTAGTGTACTTTATGCCCACACGTTTCAGCTGCTACCTAGTGTACTGTATGCCCACACATTTCAGCTGCTACCTAGTGTACTTTATGCCCACACGTTTCAGCTGCTACCTAGTGTACTGTATGCCCACACGTTTCAGCTGCTACCTAGTGTACTGTATGCCCACACGTTTCAGCTGCTACCTAGTGTACTTTATGCCCACACGTTTCAGCTGCTACCTAGTGTACTTTATGCCCACACGTTTCAGCTGCTACCTAGTGTACTGTATGCCCACACGTTTCAGCTGCTACCTAGTGTACTTTATGCCCACACGTTTCAGCTGCTACCTAGTGTACTTTATGCCCACACGTTTCAGCTGCTACCTAGTGTATGTATGCCCACACATTTCAGCTGCTACCTAGTGTACTTTATGCCCACACGTTTCAGCTGCTACCTAGTGTACTTTATGCCCACACATTTCAGCTGCTACCTAGTGTACTTTATGCCCACACGTTTCAGCTGCTACCTAGTGTACTGTATGCCCACACGTTTCAGCTGCTACCTAGTGTACTGTATGCCCACACATTTCAGCTGGCTTTCATGCTTTCAACTTCCACCAATGCAAAGAGGCCCAAAATCAGAATTTGTGTTTTCACCCAGGTCAATAGATTTTGTAATCATTACTTTTGTTTTGTTGACACTGGCACCCTGTACTCTTTCAGTTACAGTAACACATATACTGCCATACATGAAACTGGACTTCACATAATACTGTGCAATGGGACATTTCAAGACTTAGCCTTACTCCATATTAGATTTTCCATCACCACACCATCTCTTTGGTGGGTACAGTATGGTTGAAGCAATCCATACAGCATGTGTCCTGTGTGTGGATACGTGTGTGTGTGTGTGTGTGTGTGTGTGTGTGCGTGCGTGTACTATGTGTGTTCATGTTGTGTGTGCGTGTGTGTGTGTGTGTGTGTGTGTGTGTGTGTGTGTGTGTGTGTGTGTGTGTGTGTGTGACTGGAGGCTCTGGAGGTTCATCTGCTCAACACGTGCCAGGGAAGTTCTGTCATCACCTCTGTGAAGAGTCGAGGAGCAAGAGAGAGGGGAGCGAGAGAGAGGCAGAAGAGGGGAGAGAGGGAAGGGAAGAGAGCAGACAGATGGGGGGATATCTGGGGAGGGGGGAGCCATAAAAAGAGTGAGAGAAGGAAAGAGAGGGGGATATAAGTGAATCTGGGGGGCTGACATCCCCCCAGGGGAGAATCCGTAAATGCTCTCCCGGTTGTGTTCAGCCCCCTCAGCCTGAAACCTTGGCTCGTCTCCACCGAACATGCCCCCTCTCCGCCTGGCCCATCTATCATTCTGTCGCTCTCACTCTCTCCCCTTCCATTCCATCGTCTGTCATCCATCTCTCTGAGGTAGCCTACTGAGAGCAGCGCCGGGCCGGGCCGAGCCGAGCCAGGTCCGGAGGCTCTCGTAATCACAATCAAAATCACTTCATTTGCCAAGTGCAATAAATGTACGAGGATTTGTGTTGGTGGAGAGACGAGTGGAGAGACAAACCAACAAACAAGGTAGTAAAACAAGTAAATACTCGAAACACATGGCACCGGGGCACCAGGATGGTGCAAGACATATACAGTAAAAGACAGTGTGCTATATATCTCACTATAAATATATAGTCAGAATTCAAACACTATTTTCATTCAGGCAGGGGGTTTGCAGCTGTGGAGGCAATGTCCAGTCACTTTTGCACTGAGGCTGCCAATATCAAATACTTTAATCCAATACCAATTATTTTTGACGTATCTTCCATTTTTATGCCCAATTGCAGGTTTTACAGATTGTTTTTATTATGTAACTGTGGTCAGAAAAGAATCTCAATCCATCAACAGTGAATATTTAATAAAAAATAAATGTTAATAAATATGGAATAAATGAATACATATTAAATACAATATTGTGTACAGTATACTTGTACTATAATCATGTGGTGTTGTATTTCATTATTTATCGGCTAATTCATTCATTTTTTCTATATCATAATGGAATTAACTGATCCAATACACAAAGTGACATGAGGTATTTCCTATTGTTTTTGCAAACATGAACAAATACCTGTATGTGTTTTAATCACTGTGGACTTGACTGATCTCATGCATAATATTTCTGTGCTGTTTTGTCCTCGTATTGTACTTTTATTTTTCTATTTATTCACTGATATGGACCTAATAAAGTTATATTCAATACATCAGATATCCATTTAACCCTTAAGCTTGTTCAGTGTCTTGCTACAAGACAATCCACATTAAGTCACATGGACACACTGATGGACAGGACACATAGAACTTGTGACCAGATATGGAGTCTCTCAAAGCACTGGGTCGTGCTGCTGAGCCAGTTCCTGATGCTTTTTCCAGAACTTCTTTCCATTTCAGTGGATCTTTATCAGCAGCATCCTGTGCTTGTTTAGACCTGTTCCTCTGGTCCTCCCAACATCCCCATCCCCCCACTGCAGCTTTCTCCTCCACTCTCATCCAATAGACAGATGCCATTGCATCATTATACTTTATGATAAAAGGTGATCCAATCGTCATAAATCTCATAGTTGTGTGTCATTTTAGCAAAGTGCATGTTGCAAAATGTGTCAATAAATGGACACGTTTATCCACCTTATTTTTGAATGCCCCACTGTAAAAAATAATTGTGCGTACAAGGTCCGGTTTAACGTGACTCATTGCTGCAGCTTGCCATTTCCTAATGTATTATACTTGATTTGAAAAGATGGCCACCTACACTCAGTCCCTTGTACCCTGGCTGAATTGAACATAACTTGGCCAATAAGTATGTAACATACCAAATAAAACAACCCGTAATATCTTAATTTTATGTAGAATGCAGAGGACATGTAACTGTTAAGTTAAACTCGCGTTCCAGGAATATTGTATTTACTGCGCTGCTCTAAAATAACGTTAGTGGCGCGAGGCTCAGAGAGCCTGTTCGTCCTAGAAGCCACTCGCTTTGCACCAGAAGACAATCGATTTGGGGGTGGAACACGCCAGGATTGGCCAACGCCAACGCCAGTGCCCAGAACTGTCGAATCAAATCATCGACAGAGATGCTATGGCCCGCCTCCCAGTATTCTCAGTGTGCAGAGATAGATAGAACGTTAGAAATATAGCCAACCACGTTATAAACAACTAACCAATGCTGATGGGTCTGTATGGAAACGGTTTTGCCCGAAATGGTTAAAAGTTATATCAATTTGGTCATTCAGTGGCGTTTTACTGCCATGTAACATAACTAACTAGCGGCTAATATTAGCCACGATTACCCATGAATCAATGCACTGCGCTCTTAAAGGGATATTTATCGACGAGATTTTTGCCAAGCTGGACCTGATTAGTGATTTGCTCCGTTCGCCCAGACGGGTGTCAAGCTGTCAGCAACAAGGCTGGGAGGATCACACCGGAAGAAGCACCCATCAGCTAGATCAGGCAAAAATGGCCGCCAAAAATAAGGTGGATAGGAGAGTAGGTTTACCATGCACAATATACAATTTACTGATTTGTTTTAGCTATTATATATATACAGTATATATATATATATATATATATATATATATATATATATATATATATATATATATATATATTTATATGTATATATATGTGTATATATATATATACTTGCTATATAATTTTAGTAAGTAAAAACAATGGGGATAAAAATGTATTTCGCATCATCAGGTACCCCTTTCTTTCTATATAATAATACATGGTGTTAAAGCTATTTAACAGCAGTGGCAGCATGTAGAGAAGCAGCAGTCTATGCTAATGAGCTGTGGCTGATGGTAAAGTGTGTCAGTGATGTAACGGTACACCTGCCAGGCTCCCCGGGGACTGCTGCTGCTCCTGGGTGTAGAGTAACACTCATCTGTGTTCACAGGTGGGCTCAGGTGTGTGTGTGTGTGTGTGTGTGTGTGTGTGTGTGTGTGTGTGTGTGTGTGTGTGTGTGTGTGTGTGTGTGTGTGTGTGTGTGTGTGTGTGTGTGTGTGTGTGTGTGTGTGTGTGTGTGTGTGTGTGTGTGTGTGTGTGTGTGCCTATGTGTGCTTTCATGCCTGTTTGTGTTTGTTCTGTGTGCTGAGAAAAGAAGGGGAGAGACAGAGAGAGAAAGAGAGAGAGGGGGGGGGGACTGCTAGTGTTGTTTTCCCTTCACCCACAGTCTCACAGTGCATCTCCGGACAAACTATCTGTAAGTAAAGACGCCACCCGTGGGAGCCCATGTGTTGTTTACAACCACATTGCTGCAGTACATGGAACGGAAACGACTTCCTATAATGACTCTATAGTCCTAATCAGTTGCTCTCACTCAATGTGAATCCAAAGATAAATTATGTTAAGTCCCTCTGCGATTTTATAACCACTATGACGAAGTTGGTCCAACCCACTAATTGCCCAGCATTTTACTCACGATTAGGTTACATCCTCTAAAATGTTACTTTTCTATGTGTGTGTGTGTGTGTGTGTGTGTGTGTGTGTGTGTGTAAAAGGCTCAAAACAGCGGATATCTCTCAATAATACTGACTTTTATCCCAGCAATCAGAGCAGGCCTCGCAATTTTCAAATGTCGGATATCTCGTCATCTCCATTTGCGATAAGTCCGTTCCCTCTACCTGCTCTGTGCTGCTGCTGACCACGCTACATTAGAGTCCAATGAGGCATGTAGCCACCAGAGCTCTGCCATCACGCTGTGCTGTGCTGTGCTGTGCTGTGCTGTGCTGTGCTGTGCTAACCAGCTGCACTCTGTTCAGCTGATATTTACAGGATGTTGGCCTGAACTCAGCAATGGCTGGCTGGATGAACTCAGCAATGGTTGGCTGGATGGAGAAGGAGAGGAAGCTAGCCATCGAGTCCTGTCTCATCTTGTCTGCTTCCATGGTTAATAGGGGCTTCTAATGCAGACACGCTAATCCATGCATGCAGACGTATACACAGACAGACATACAGGTACACACACGCACGCACACGCACGTGCACACACACACACACACACACACACACACGCACGCACGCATGGACAAATACACACTCAGGCATCTGGCTTATCACCTTGGCTCCAGATTTCTGCATCTGCAAAGGCATCTCTCACCATCTCCTCAGGTATGTAAACACAGTGATGGCCAGCAGGCTTAATGCTGACGCCTGCAATGTTATTTCACACCCACTACCTTTTATTTTCCTCAGTCCGGGTCCTTGTTTGACGGGGAAAAGCCTGGGAGGATGGGAGTTGGTGTTTCAGGGTGTTTGAAAAGCCTGGGTGGAAGGGAGTTGGTGTTTCAGGGTGTTTGAAGCCTGGGAGGATGGGAGTTGGTGTTTCAGGGTGTTTGAAGCCTGGGAGGATGGGAGTTGGTGTTTCAGGGTGTTTGAAGCCTGGGAGGATGGGAGTTGGTGTTTCAGGGTGTTTGAAGCCTGGGAGGATGGGAGTTGGTGTTTCAGGGTGTTTGAAGCCTGGGAGGATGAGAGTTGGTGTTTCAGGGTGTTTGAAGCCTGGGAGGATGGGAGTTGGTGTTTCAGAGTGTTTGAAGCCTGGGAGGATGGGAGTTGGTGTTTCAGGGTGTTTGAAGCTTGGGAGGATAGGAGTTGGTGTTTCAGGGTGTTTGAAGCCTGGGAGGATGGGAGTTGGTGTTTCAGAGTGTTTGAAGCCTGGGAGGATGGGAGTTGGTGTTTCAGGGTGTTTGAAGCCTGGGAGGATGGGAGTTGGTGTTTCAGAGTGTTTGAAGCCTGGGAGGATGGGAGTTGGTGTTTCAGGGTGTTTGAAGCCTGGGAGGATGGGAGTTGGTGTTTCAGAGTGTTTGAAAAGCCTGGGAGGATGGGAGTTGGTGTTTCAGGGTGTTTGAAAAGCCTGGGAGGATGGGAGTTGGTGTTTCAGGGGGTTTGAAGCCTGGGAGGATGGGAGTTGGTGTTTCAGAGTGTTTGAAGCCTGGGAGGATGGGAGTTGGTGTTTCAGGGTGTTTGAAGCCTGGGAGGATGGGAGTTGGTGTTTCAGGGTGTTTGAAGCTTGGGAGGATAGGAGTTGGTGTTTCAGGGTGTTTGAAGCCTGGGAGGATGAGAGTTGGTGTTTCAGGGGGTTTGAAGCCTGGGAGGATGGGAGTTGGTGTTTCAGAGTGTTTGAAGCCTGGGAGGATGGGAGTTGGTGTTTCAGGGTGTTTGAAGCTTGGGAGGATAGGAGTTGGTGTTTCAGGGTGTTTGAAGCCTGGGAGGATGGGAGTTGGTGTTTCAGAGTGTTTGAAGCCTGGGAGGATGGGAGTTGGTGTTTCAGGGTGTTTGAAGCCTGGGAGGATGGGAGTTGGTGTTTCAGAGTGTTTGAAGCCTGGGAGGATGGGAGTTGGTGTTTCAGGGTGTTTGAAGCCTGGGAGGATGGGAGTTGGTGTTTCAGAGTGTTTGAAAAGCCTGGGAGGATGGGAGTTGGTGTTTCAGGGTGTTTGAAAAGCCTGGGAGGATGGGAGTTGGTGTTTCAGGGTGTTTGAAGCCTGGGAGGATGGGAGTTGGTGTTTCAGAGTGTTTGAAAAGCCTGGGAGGATGGGAGTTGGTGTTTCAGGGTGTTTGAAAAGCCTGGGAGGATGGGAGTTGGTGTTTCAGGGGGTTTGAAGCCTGGGAGGATGGGAGTTGGTGTTTCAGAGTGTTTGAAGCCTGGGAGGATGGGAGTTGGTGTTTCAGGGTGTTTGAAGCTTGGGAGGATGAGAGTTGGTGTTTCAGGGTGTTTGAAGCCTGGGAGGATGGGAGTTGGTGTTTCAGAGTGTTTGAAGCCTGGGAGGATGGGAGTTGGTGTTTCAGGGTGTTTGAAGCCTGGGAGGATGGGAGTTGGTGTTTCAGGGGGTTTGAAGCCTGGGAGGATGAGAGTTGGTGTTTCAGGGTGTTTGAAGCCTGGGAGGATGGGAGTTGGTGTTTCAGAGTGTTTGAAGCCTGGGAGGATGGGAGTTGGTGTTTCAGGGTGTTTGAAGCCTGGGAGGATGGGAGTTGGTGTTTCAGGGGGTTTGAAGCCTGGGAGGATGAGAGTTGGTGTTTCAGGGGGTTTGAAGCCTGGGAGGATGAGAGTTGGTGTTTCAGGGTGTTTGAAGCCTGGGAGGATGGGAGTTGGTGTTTCAGAGTGTTTGAAGCCTGGGAGGATGGGAGTTGGTGTTTCAGGGTGTTTGAAGCCTGGGAGGATGGGAGTTGGTGTTTCAGGGGGTTTGAAGCCTGGGAGGATGAGAGTTGGTGTTTCAGGGGGTTTGAAGCCTGGGAGGATGAGAGTTGGTGTTTCAGGGTGTTTGAAGCCTGGGAGGATGAGAGTTGGTGTTTCAGGGGGTTTGAAGCCTGGGAGGATGGGAGTTGGTGTTTCAGGGTGTTTGAAGCCTGGGAGGATGGGAGTTGGTGTTTCAGGGTGTTTGAAGCCTGGGAGGATGGGAGTTGGTGTTTCAGGGTGTTTGAAGCCTGGGAGGATGGGAGTTGGTGTTTCAGGGTGTTTGAAGCCTGGGAGGATGAGAGTTGGTGTTTCAGGGTGTTTGAAGCCTGGGAGGATGGGAGTTGGTGTTTCAGAGTGTTTGAAGCCTGGGAGGATGGGAGTTGGTGTTTCAGGGTGTTTGAAGCTTGGGAGGATAGGAGTTGGTGTTTCAGGGTGTTTGAAGCCTGGGAGGATGGGAGTTGGTGTTTCAGAGTGTTTGAAGCCTGGGAGGATGGGAGTTGGTGTTTCAGGGTGTTTGAAGCCTGGGAGGATGGGAGTTGGTGTTTCAGAGTGTTTGAAGCCTGGGAGGATGGGAGTTGGTGTTTCAGAGTGTTTGAAGCCTGGGAGGATGGGAGTTGGTGTTTCAGGGTGTTTGAAGCCTGGGAGGATGGGAGTTGGTGTTTCAGAGTGTTTGAAGCCTGGGAGGATGAGAGTTGGTGTTTCAGAGTGTTTGAAAAGCCTGGGAGGATGGGAGTTGGTGTTTCAGAGTGTTTGAAAAGCCTGGGAGGATGGGAGTTGGTGTTTCAGGGTGTTTGAAAAGCCTGGGAGGATGGGAGTTGGTGTTTCAGGGTGTTTGAAGCCTGGGAGGATGGGAGTTGGTGTTTCAGAGTGTTTGAAAAGCCTGGGAGGATGGGAGTTGGTGTTTCAGGGTGTTTGAAAAGCCTGGGAGGATGGGAGTTGGTGTTTCAGGGGGTTTGAAGCCTGGGAGGATGGGAGTTGGTGTTTCAGAGTGTTTGAAGCCTGGGAGGATGGGAGTTGGTGTTTCAGGGTGTTTGAAGCTTGGGAGGATGAGAGTTGGTGTTTCAGGGTGTTTGAAGCCTGGGAGGATGGCAGTTGGTGTTTCAGGGTGTTTGAAGCCTGGGAGGATGAGAGTTGGTGTTTCAGGGTGTTTGAAGCCTGGGAGGATGGGAGTTGGTGTTTCAGAGTGTTTGAAGCCTGGGAGGATGGGAGTTGGTGTTTCAGGGTGTTTGAAGCCTGGGAGGATGGGAGTTGGTGTTTCAGGGGGTTTGAAGCCTGGGAGGATGAGAGTTGGTGTTTCAGGGGGTTTGAAGCCTGGGAGGATGAGAGTTGGTGTTTCAGAGTGTTTGAAGCCTGGGAGGATGGGAGTTGGTGTTTCAGGGGGTTTGAAGCCTGGGAGGATGAGAGTTGGTGTTTCAGAGTGTTTGAAGCCTGGGAGGATGGGAGTTGGTGTTTCAGAGTGTTTGAAGCCTGGGAGGATGGGAGTTGGTGTTTCAGGGGGTTTGAAGCCTGGGAGGATGGGAGTTGGTGTTTCAGGGGGTTTGAAGCCTGGGAGGATGGGAGTTGGTGTTTCAGGGGGTTTGAAGCCTGGGAGGATGGGAGTTGGTGTTTCAGGGGGTTTGAAGCCTGGGAGGATGAGAGTTGGTGTTTCAGAGTGTTTGAAGCCTGGGAGGATGGGAGTTGGTGTTTCAGAGTGTTTGAAGCCTGGGAGGATGGGAGTTGGTGTTTCAGGGTGTTTGAAGCTTGGGAGGATAGGAGTTGGTGTTTCAGGGTGTTTGAAGCCTGGGAGGATGGCAGTTGGTGTTTCAGGGTGTTTGAAGCCTGGGAGGATGAGAGTTGGTGTTTCAGGGGGTTTGAAGCCTGGGAGGATGGGAGTTGGTGTTTCAGAGTGTTTGAAGCCTGTGAGGATGAGAGTTGGTGTTTCAGGGTGTTTGAAGCCTGGGAGGATGGGAGTTGGTGTTTCAGGGTGTTTGAAAAGCCTGGGTGGATGGCAGTTGGTGTTTCAGGGTGTTTGAAGCCTGGGAGGATGAGAGTTGGTGTTTCAGGGGGTTTGAAGCCTGGGAGGATGGGAGTTGGTGTTTCAGGGGGTTTGAAGCCTGGGAGGATGGGAGTTGGTGTTTCAGGGGGTTTGAAGCCTGGGAGGATGGGAGTTGGTGTTTCAGGGTGTTTGAAAAGCCTGGGAGGATGGCAGTTGGTGTTTCAGGGTGTTTGAAGCCTGGGAGGATGAGAGTTGGTGTTTCAGGGGGTTTGAAGCCTGGGAGGATGGGAGTTGGTGTTCCAGGGGGTTTGAAGCCTGGGAGGATGGGAGTTGGTGTTTCAGGGGGTTTGAAGCCTGGGAGGATGGGAGTTGGTGTTTCAGGGTGTTTGAAGCCTGGGAGGATGGGAGTTGGTGTTTCAGGGTGTTTGAAAAGCCTGGGTGGAAGGGAGTTGGTGTTTCAGGGGGTTTGAAGCCTGGGAGGATGGGAGTTGGTGTTTCAGGGGGTTTGAAGCCTGGGAGGATGGGAGTTGGTGTTTCAGGGGGTTTGAAGCCTGGGAGGATGGGAGTTGGTGTTTCAGAGTGTTTGAAGCCTGGGAGGATGGGAGTTGGTGTTTCAGGGTGTTTGAAGCTTGGGAGGATGAGAGTTGGTGTTTCAGGGTGTTTGAAGCCTGGGAGGATGGCAGTTGGTGTTTCAGGGTGTTTGAAGCCTGGGAGGATGAGAGTTGGTGTTTCAGAGTGTTTGAAGCCTGGGAGGATGGGAGTTGGTGTTTCAGGGTGTTTGAAGCCTGGGAGGATGAGAGTTGGTGTTTCAGGGTGTTTGAAGCCTGGGAGGATGGGAGTTGGTGTTTGAGGGTGTTTGAAGCCTGGGAGGATGGGAGTTGGTGTTTCAGGGGGTTTGAAGCCTGGGAGGATGGGAGTTGGTGTTTCAGGGGGTTTGAAGCCTGGGAGGATGGGAGTTGGTGTTTCAGAGTGTTTGAAGCCTGGGAGGATGGGAGTTGGTGTTTCAGGGTGTTTGAAGCTTGGGAGGATAGGAGTTGGTGTTTCAGGGTGTTTGAAGCCTGGGAGGATGGCAGTTGGTGTTTCAGGGTGTTTGAAGCCTGGGAGGATGGCAGTTGGTGTTTCAGGGTGTTTGAAGCCTGGGAGGATGAGAGTTGGTGTTTCAGGGGGTTTGAAGCCTGGGAGGATGGGAGTTGGTGTTTCAGAGTGTTTGAAGCCTGTGAGGATGAGAGTTGGTGTTTCAGGGTGTTTGAAGCCTGGGAGGATGGGAGTTGGTGTTTCAGGGTGTTTGAAAAGCCTGGGTGGATGGCAGTTGGTGTTTCAGGGTGTTTGAAGCCTGGGAGGATGAGAGTTGGTGTTTCAGGGGGTTTGAAGCCTGGGAGGATGGGAGTTGGTGTTTCAGGGGGTTTGAAGCCTGGGAGGATGGGAGTTGGTGTTTCAGGGGGTTTGAAGCCTGGGAGGATGGGAGTTGGTGTTTCAGGGTGTTTGAAAAGCCTGGGAGGATGGCAGTTGGTGTTTCAGGGTGTTTGAAGCCTGGGAGGATGAGAGTTGGTGTTTCAGGGGGTTTGAAGCCTGGGAGGATGGGAGTTGGTGTTTCAGGGGGTTTGAAGCCTGGGAGGATGGGAGTTGGTGTTTCAGGGGGTTTGAAGCCTGGGAGGATGGGAGTTGGTGTTTCAGGGTGTTTGAAGCCTGGGAGGATGGGAGTTGGTGTTTCAGGGTGTTTGAAAAGCCTGGGTGGAAGGGAGTTGGTGTTTCAGGGGGTTTGAAGCCTGGGAGGATGGGAGTTGGTGTTTCAGGGGGTTTGAAGCCTGGGAGGATGGGAGTTGGTGTTTCAGGGGGTTTGAAGCCTGGGAGGATGGGAGTTGGTGTTTCAGGGTGTTTGAAAAGCCTGGGAGGATGAGAGTTGGTGTTTCAGGGGGTTTGAAGCCTGGGAGGATGGGAGTTGGTGTTTCAGGGGGTTTGAAGCCTGGGAGGATGGGAGTTGGTGTTTCAGGGTGTTTGAAAAGCCTGGGTGGAAGGGAGTTGGTGTTTCAGGGTGTTTGAAGCCTGTGAGGATGAGAGTTGGTGTTTCAGGGTGTTTGAAGCCTGGGAGGATGGGAGTTGGTGTTTCAGGGTGTTTGAAAAGCCTGGGTGGAAGGGAGTTGGTGTTTCAGGGGGTTTGAAGCCTGGGAGGATGGGAGTTGGTGTTTCAGGGGGTTTGAAGCCTGGGAGGATGGGAGTTGGTGTTTCAGGGGGTTTGAAGCCTGGGAGGATGGGAGTTGGTGTTTCAGGGGGTTTGAAGCCTGGGAGGATGGGAGTTGGTGTTTCAGGGTGTTTGAAAAGCCTGGGAGGATGGGAGTTGGTGTTTCAGGGTGTTTGAAGCCTGGGAGGATGGGAGTTGGTGTTTGAGAGTGTTTGAAGCCTGGGAGGATGGGAGTTGGTGTTTCAGGGTGTTTGAAGGATGAGAGTTGGTGTTTCAGGGGGTTTGAAGCCTGGGAGGATGGGAGTTGGTGTTTCAGGGGGTTTGAAGCCTGGGAGGATGGGAGTTGGTGTTTCAGGGTGTTTGAAGCCTGGGAGGATGGGAGTTGGTGTTTCAGGGTGTTTGAAGCCTGGGAGGATGGAAGTTGGTGTTTCAGGGTGTTTGAAGCGTGGGAGGATGGGAGTTGGTGTTTCAGAGTGTTTGAAGCCTGGGAGGATGGGAGTTGGTGTTTCAGGGTGTTTGAAGCCTGGGAGGATGGGAGTTGGTGTTTCAGGGTGTTTGAAGCCTGGGAGGATGGGAGTTGGTGTTTCAGGGTGTTTGAAGCCTGGGAGGATGGGAGTTGGTGTTTCAGAGTGTTTGAAGCCTGGGAGGATGGGAGTTGGTGTTTCAGGGTGTTTGAAGCCTGGGAGGATGGAAGTTGGTGTTTCAGGGTGTTTGAAGCCTGGGAGGATGGGAGTTGGTGTTTCAGGGTGTTTGAAGCCTGGGAGGATGGGAGTTGGTGTTTCAGGGTGTTTGAAGCCTGGGAGGATGGGAGTTGGTGTTTCAGGGTGTTTGAAGCCTGGGAGGATGAGAGTTGGTGTTTCAGGGTGTTTGAAGCCTGGGAGGATGGGAGTTGGTGTTTCAGGGTGTTTGAAGCCTGGGAGGATGAGAGTTGGTGTTTCAGGGTGTTTGAAGGATGGGAGGATGAGAGTTGGTGTTTCAGGGTGTTTGAAGGATGGGAGGATGAGAGTTGGTGTTTCAGGGTGTTTGAAGCCTGGGAGGATGGGAGTTGGTGTTTCAGGGTGTTTGAAGCCTGGGAGGATGGGAGTTGGTGTTTCAGGGTGTTTGAAGCCTGGGAGGATGGGAGTTGGTGTTTCAGGGTGTTTGAAGCCTGGGAGGATGGGAGTTGGTGTTTCAGGGTGTTTGAAGCCTGGGAGGATGAGAGTTGGTGTTTCAGGGTGTTTGAAGCCTGGGAGGATGGGAGTTGGTGTTTCAGGGTGTTTGAAGCCTGGGAGGATGAGAGTTGGTGTTTCAGGGTGTTTGAAGGCTGGGAGGATGAGAGTTGGTGTTTCAGGGTGTTTGAAGGATGGGAGGATGAGAGTTGGTGTTTCAGGGTGTTTGAAGCCTGGGAGGATGGGAGTTGGTGTTTCAGGGTGTTTGAAGCCTGGGAGGATGAGAGTTGGTGTTTCAGGGTGTTTGAAGCCTGGGAGGATGAGAGTTGGTGTTTCAGGGTGTTTGAAGGATGGGAGGATGGGAGTTGGTGTTTCAGGGTGTTTGAAGGATGGGAGGATGGGAGTTGGTGTTTCAGGGTGTTTGAAGCCTGGGAGGATGGGAGTTGGTGTTTCAGGGTGTTTGAAGCCTGGGAGGATGGGAGTTGGTGTTTCAGATGAAAAAGAGAGTAATTACATGACAGAAGTCGTGTTTCCATTACCCTCATAAATGCGCAAAATCTAAATATCGCAATAGAAATTGGGTAATGGAAACACGTAAATTTCGACCTCCCAAATATCGCAAAACGTTTTTGCGCTCTCATGAGGTGGTTTTTCAGACGTGTCGATATAGCAGTTTATCGCAAAAGTGTAATGGAAACAGTTTTTTCGCATTAGCACGTCATGTGACCCATTCTGCTTTGGAAAAGCAGCGAAAAATGAGGAAGAAACGGTTCGATAAGCCGTGGCAAAACCTCCGCAGCAATGGAAAACTTTGAAGCAACGCTAGCAGAAAGACGAGTGTTATGCAAAATAAATATAAAATAGATAATGTTTAATGGCAGAAATCGGTCCATGGTGACAGGCTGCCTGTGTGCGCGCATTTGGCACAGCGCAAGATAAGGGGATGAAAAGCAGGTACGTGCTCCTGACTGAAGTGTATACAGTGACTGTGAGTAATACATTACACACGTTTCAGGTGCAGTGTTATAATTATAATAGCTACACAACATTGTGATTATTGACCAAATCAGCCTTTTCCCCCCTCCATCTCTAAATCGGACCAGTTGTAGGCTATTAGGCTATTAGGCTTTTTTCCTCTGCCTGTCGCGCTCACTGCATTCACCGCAGCCAGCAACATTTTGCGACTCATTTTATTTTGAATTGATAATCAGGCTCGTTTATATGTGTTGTAACTTCATGTTGTGATTTGCATTGACCATTGGTTGGATTTGAGCATGCAGGGGACGGGATATGGGGCAGATCCACTGTGGCAGGCAGCTGCTGGTAGGCTAATGGGAATTGCGTTCAGGTGTGCGCTCCGTCAGACCAAACGCAACTTCAATGGAAACGCCTACAAGTCGCAATTGTACATTGTCGAAGTTGTAGAAATATTGCAATTATTTTGCGAAAAACTGTAATGGAAACACAGCTAGAGAGACAGACAGAGAGGGAGATGCTCCAACAGTCCTCAACAGACTGATTTGAACTTGAATTGAGGAAACTGCTCCATCTGCACCTGGTTTCTTCCTTTGCTGGACCCCCACCAGTGTGTGTGTTGCGTTGCGCGCGTGCATGTGTGTGTTGTGTTGCGTGTGTGTGTGTGTGTGTGTGTGTGTCTTTCTAATGATTGGGTGCCATGCTTCCTTGCTGTGTTCTTGCTAGCTATGACTCACCGTCACTGCCGCACCAGGCTGCTGCCTTGGCTTCACACACACTCAGCCACCATGGCAGCCAGCTCCCACAGAGTGTGTGTTATGACAGAGAGAGAGAGAGAGAGAGAGACACAGAGTGTGTGTTATGACAGAGAGAGAGAGAGAGAGACACAGAGTGTGTGTTATGACAGAGAGAGAGAGAGAGACACACACAGAGTGTGTGTTATGACAGAGAGAGAGAGAGAGACACAGAGTGTGTGTTATGACAGAGAGAGAGAGAGAGACACAGAGTGTGTGTTATGACAGAGAGAGAGACACAGAGTGTGTGTTACAGTATGACAGAGAGAGAGAGAGAGAGAGAGGGGGGCGGGGCATTCCACTCATATTAAGGTGCTTTTTAAGGGACTTGAATGTGTTTGAGGAAACATCACCAGCTGTATGTAATAGAGGGGAAGATGAGAGTTAAGATAAACCAATGAGATCAACGGGTCCCCAGGGACCGGAGCTTCTCAGAAGATTGGCCCTGTGAATAAGCTCTTCAATTTGTTTCACATGCTAGTCATGCTCCTGCTTCCCTGTGGAAATGTCCCTTCTATTCACTTGACTTACATGTAGGTGTTTAGCTGTTGCTTAACAGTTAGACTCAGCACATGTTGCTAAATCATCTGCTTTACAAGCAGCCAATAGTGAGGAGTTTAAAAGCCCCAGCACCTTGACAGTATAGATACAACGACTATTGCTGTGTCCCAAGTGTCCTTTTGCAATCATATGCTACCTACAGTAAACATTTAGAGTGCTTTCTCACTGGGAACGATTGCTTTGGTTCCATTCCGTTCCATGTGTTCCGGAGTACGATGGTCCCCCCTCCCCTCTCCCCCGCTGGTCAGCTTTCACATTACAACATTTCTTCCGCGCTCGGGAACGGAACGGAACACTTGCAGAGTACACTTGCGTCATCAGCTACGCCTGGAGTGTAGTATCCTCGCCCGTGTGTTGTCTACGACGTGGTTTGGTACGGTTGGCGTTCACATTCACAAGTGTTCCGTGTCCGGGCATGCCCAAGCCTTCCCCAGACCACCTTTTCAAGTGGTCCCTGTCACGGTTCCCCATTCCGCGCCCGGGCACGGAACGCAACATTCACACTCATGAAACGAACTGCACCTGGGGTCAATTTGGGGACAAGTGTGCTCGGTTCTGCTCCCGGGTCCCCAGTGTGAAACCACCCTTAGTTAACAAATCATGACCTGTTTATCACTGACCTTGATGATCCAGTCTGTGTCGTCAACTGAACACTCAAATGACATACAGTATGCTGCAGTAAATAGACTGTACTGTATCTACTTTTTTTTCTCGCAATCAATCACTCTGTAAGAGACTCACACTTTCCAAATGAGAATAACTCATTCTGGACTGAAACACATCATTTACTCTTACATAAGGCTGAAGAAACCCTGAGCTTGAAACACAGCCTGGACCTAATGATTCATTTACCAACAGATGACAAGCCTATGATCAACACACACACACACACGCACGCGACACGCACACACATGCACACACACATACGCACGCAACACACACGCACGCACATGCGCACGCACGCACACACACACACACACACACACACACACACACACACCTGGAGAGACACACTGTGTTAATGATGAACTCGAGCTGTCTGCAATTAATTGGCCCCGGTGTCCTGGTTGTGTGTGTGTGTGTGTGTGTGTGTGTGTGTGTGTGTGTGTGTGTGTGTGTGTGTGTGTGTGTGTGTGTGTGTGTGTGTGTGTGTGTGTGTGTGTGTGTGTGTGTGTGTGTGTGTGTGTGTGTGTGTGTGTGTGTGTGTGTGTGTGTGTGTGTGTGTGTGTGTGTGTGTGTGCGTGCGTGCGTGCGTGCGTGTAGTTTTGTCCTGTCATGCTGGTGTTAGGTATACTCAAATCCTGGAGCTTTCCTAGTGGGTATATGCCTACAGTATGTATATCACGTAGACTACACCACTGGGTGTCCTCATGCTCTTTGCCTCATTGCAGTTTCATCCACCTGAGGCTGCGTAGTACTGTAGCACACCATGGAATAGGGTGGTGTTGCTTATATTAACATTTCAGAGTGTGATATTATACAGATGAAGCTATGGCATTGGCCTTTGAAGAAGAGTGATGCTCCAAAATGATATATACACTTTGAAGAATGCGACAAAATGGTTACTGCTTGAAATTAAATGTTGCTGTTGAATTTGTTAGCAATATCAAGCTCTTTGCAGAATAATACCACTTATGTAATTTTCTAACGATGACCAACAATATTAAATTCAATTAAATTCAGTTCAAGTCAATTCAATTCATTTTTTTTCAGTTGGCAGTTTTCCCACATGCACACGCATTAATTGGAAAACCTACGGCATTCTTTTTGTTGGAAAAAGAGTATCTGCCAAATGCTTAAAACACACTTAGAAAGGCTTTATGCTGTCTAAAACACACTCAGAAATGCTTTATGCTGTCTAAAACACACTCAGAAATGCTTTATGCTGTCTAAAACACACTGAGAAAGGCTTTATGCTGTCTAAAACACACTCAGAAATGCTTTATGCTGTCTAAAACACACTGAGAAAGGCTTTATGCTGTCTAAAACACACTGAGAAATGCTTTATGCTGTCTAAAACACACTGAGAAAGGCTTTATGCTGTCTAAAACACACTGAGAAACGCTTTATGCTGTCTAAAACACACTGAGAAACACTTTATGCTGTCTAAAACACACTGAGAAAGGCTTTATGCTGTCTAAAACACACTGAGAAAGGCTTTATGCTGTCTAAAACACACTGAGAAACACTTTATGCTGTCTAAAACACACTGAGAAAGGCTTTATGCTGTCTAAAACACACTGAGAAAGGCTTTTATGCTGTCTAAAACACACTGAGAAAGGCTTTATGCTGTCTAAAACACACTGAGAAAGGCTTTATGCTGTCTAAAACACACTGAGAAACACTTTATGCTGTCTAAAACACACTGAGAAAGGCTTTATGCTGTCTAAAACACACTGAGAAAGGCTTTATGCTGTCTAAAACACACTGAGAAATGCTTTATGCTGTCTAAAACACACTGAGAAAGGCTTTATGCTGTCTAAAACACACTGAGAAAGGCTTTATGCTGTCTAAAACACACTGAGAAAGGCTTTATGCTGTCTAAAACACACTGAGAAACACTTTATACTGTCTAGATTCTGTATAAATTCCTGCAATGTCAAAGTCCTTTTATATCCATTGTGTTTTATTGGCTAAAAGGCTGGTTTACCTCTAGCAGGAAGTAATCCATGTTTACTGCAATGTGGCTGGAGTTTGCTGTTTATATGGACGATAACCACAACCCAGCTAACACATGGGAGCGCTCATGGCCTAAATCATCACCGATGCAAACTCCAAAATGAACAAACCACAAGAATCCAGATCTGCCAAGTGAAACATATTACTTTTTATTTGTAAAGCCTGGGAACATCATCCATCGACTTTACATGCAAGACACTTGAGTTTATGTTTGTTACAGAACTGCAGCAGGCATGGAAGAGTGTCTGGAAAGGCCATGTGGACTGCAGCTAGAGAACAATACACTGGGGGGGGGGTAATTTAAAGTAAAGTCAACGAGGTAAATAAATGCACCTGAAATGCCTGCTACTATGTTACCCAAAAATGAAAATGTTGTTATTTACATACGTGAATGTTTTTGCAAACAAGATTTGCGCTACATAATGGCGTCAAAATATTGATATTTCCCACTCACAGTGAGATCATTTGGCTTCAGAAGATTTGGATTATGCCACACAGTAATTTTGGAACTCTATTCACCTCCAATTTTAGTTGTTGGAGAAGGCCGCTGTGTTATATGTGTTGCATATGGACTAATGAACTTCATCTGTGTTTCTACTGCATGGCACCAGGGTGAAGAGGTAATTACCCCATTTTTGGGTGAACTACTCCTTTAACATTGACTGATGTTAAAGGAGTTGGATGACCCAAGAGGAAGGCAGCATTGCCAAAGGCATCCTGAGGACTAACAACACTCATAACACCAAAACACCTCTGGAAACATAGACCGAGGGAGAGAGAGAGACTGGAGGGAGGGAGGGAGAGAGAGAGAGAGAGATACTGGAGGGAGGGAGGGAGAGAGAGACTGGAGGGAGAGAGAGAGAGAGAGAGAGAGAGACTGGAGGGGGAGAGAGAGAGAGGGAGGGAGAGGGGGAGAGAGAGCGAGACTGGAGGGAGAGAGGGAGAGAGGGAGAGAGAGAGAGACTGGAGGGGGAGAGAGAGAGAGAGAGAGAGAGAGAGAGAGAGAGAGAGACTGGAGGGAGGGAGGGAGAGGGGGGGAGAGAGAGAGATACTGGAGGGAGGGAGGGAGAGAGGGAGAGAGAGAGAGACTGGAGGGGGAGAGAGAGAGAGAGAGACTGGAGGGAGGGAGGGAGGGAGAGAGGGAGAGAGAGAGAGAGACTGGAGAGAGGGAGAGAGAGAGTGAGAGACTGGAGGGAGGGAGGGAGAGGGGTGGAGAGAGAGAGACTGGAGGGAGAGAGAGACTGGAGAGAGAGAGAGAGAGAGAGAGAGGCTGGAGGGGGAGAGAGAGAGAGGGAGGGAGAGGGGGAGAGAGAGAGAGACTGGAGAGAGAGAGACTGGAGGGAGAGACAGAGAGAGAGAGAGAGAGAGAGAGATACTGGAGAGAGAGAGAGAGAGATACTGGAGGGAGGGAGACAGAGAGAGAGAGAGAGACTGGAGGGAGAGAGGGAGAGATACTGGAGGGAGGGAGAGAGAGAGAGAGGGAGAGAGAGACTGGAGGGAGAGAGAGAGAGAGAGATACTGGAGGGAGGGAGAGAGAGAGAGAGAGAGAGAGAGAGAGAGAGATACTGGAAGGGAGGGAGAGAGAGAGAGACAGCATCATGACTTGGCTGAGTGTGTGGTGATGTCACGTCAGCGCTCAGAGCAATAAGAGATGAGGAGAAGAGGAAGTGAGAGTGGGAAATGATGAGAGAAAAAGTGCAGTGAGGGAAAACAGGTGATACTGATCGCTCTCACTGCTTGTTGCCAAATAAAGCAGCCCTGATGAGAGAGAGAGATAACCCGTGTTGCATAGTCCCCCCGCAGCTGGGAATTGAACCAGGAACCTACGGCATGCGAGACGGACGCTCTAGCAAGGAGGCTAAAGCCCAATTTATGCTTCGTCTGCCGACACTTTTGAAACGGTCGCCGACAGAAATGAGGACTTGAGTCGACACTTTCAAGTGTCGGCGAGCAGTGTCTGCTACCTAGTGAAATGTCTAGTGTCGCTATAGTGTCATGCAAGTCTGATTGGCTATATAGACGGCACGCACTTGACTTCCTTGTTTTGGTTTCCTCGATTGAAATGAATGAACGTGTCCCCGCTATTTTTATCAGCCTGTCCTTGATGTATGACTTCTTGAAAATCACAAAGAACATCGTGACCAATTTCCCAGAGAAAGAGGAGGTGAGTTGTGTGGTTGTGTGTCGTTTATATGTGGCTGCAGCCAAGTACGTTACATCTTGCCTCCGAGGTGGTTTCACTGTGCATTCCCTCTCTTCTCTTGGCTGTCTGCTAGCGTTCGAGTGTCACGTGACCGTTGAACCGAGGCAAACATTCACTGAAGTATAAATGCAACACCATGAGCGACACTTTGTTTTTGGTCTGCGACCATGTGCTGAGCGACACTTTATAATAAGTATAAATTAAGCTTAAGACCCACATGGGCTCTAGCATCTGTCGCGCATCCCTTGGAGTAAATGGCCTGCATTTATATAGCGCTTTTATCCAAAGTGCTTTACAATCAGTAGATAGTCTACATTCACCCATTCATACACCGATGGCGGCAGGCTGCCACGCAGGGTGCCTACACACCATCGGGAGCAAGGAGGGTTAAGTGTCTTGCCCAAGGACACAGCGACAGCAGCTGGGAGGGAGCGGGGATCGAACCGCCAACCCTTGCTTCATTGGCCAACCCGCTCTACCTCCTGAGCTAAAGCCGCCCCCCACTTGGAGTGAAGTTTACGTACTGCACAGCACGAGCAGAGAGAGAGAGAGAGAGAGAGATACCGGTACACTTGTATACACACACGCATATTATGCTGCCACCACAACACACACGCAACACAGACACACACACACACACACACACACACACACACACACACACACACACACACACACACACACACACACACACACTCACCTGACAGAGCCGATCGTCCCAGATTCCTAATGAAAGCTTTCATTATGAGTGTATGGCCACTACTTAGAGAGTCTGGCAGACTAATGATACCTATTTCCACCACTCTAAACTCTGACACCAAAGACTCTGACCGTAAATCACTCACTACTCGTTGCAGTAATTAATAAAGCCATGACTAGACTTTGTGACTCTGGGGAAATTTAATCATGTTCAGGGAAGAAGAAAAAACTTCAAAGTCAAACTTGATTATCAAAATGAAGCAGCTGAGGTTTTGTTTTTGCTGACTCAGCGAGCTAGGGCCTTGGTGGGAATTGTTGTGTTGTGTATGCGTGTGTGTTCGCGCTCGTCCGCGTGTTTGCATATGTATGTATGTGTGTGTGTGTGTTTGCGTGCGTGTATGTTCGCGCTCGTCCGTGTGTTTGCGTATATGTATGTATGTATGTGTGTGTTCGTGGCCTTGGGGGTCCAGCTCTCCCACCCTCTCAGTGGGAATGTGCCCCTTGTAAGTGCTGAGGTCACTGCTGTGATGACCTGTGGGCTACCAGGGGGTCAAAGGACACCTGTCCCAGGGGGAGCAGTGAGAGCAGACCTGCAGGCCTTTTAATGGAGCTCGACTTCATCGTTTACAGCCTGAACGCTGCATCAAACTTTACATGCAACACTATGGGCGTGTCCACATAGCATTTGGCAGCGTCTTTTTGGTGTGGAAAACTGTTGCCTGGAGTGCTTTTTGTCAGGAGAAATAAAAGCGGATGATAACATTCCCTGCTGCTAGCTTACCAGCTGCACTAACCAGCTGGTTAATGTAACTTCTAGCAGACAATATACAGTGTTGTTAGAACAGGCAAGGCTTAGCCTACCAGATTACCAGATATTTACAATACATCTCCGGTATAAACCATACTGCCTTTATGATCGCTGTTACAGTAACGTCAATTCAATGATTAGCACAACGTCCTATTTCTACATCGCCTGGGAAAAGCGATTCACCCAGCGCTTTTCTGAAAAGTTTAACATTCATCAGCTTTTGAAACATTTTCTTAAACAGCGGAAAAAACGCCACTTTTTTGTCAGCGCTTTTCTGGAGCAGCCAGATTTTTTGTGCCTTGCGGCCACTTCCTGTTACTTTAAATGAAGAAAAAGTGCTGGCGCAGAGAAAAAAATGCTATATGGACACACAGCCTTAGATGACATCAACGTCCAAGGAAGAAAATGTTTAACCCTTAACCTGATTACCTGCACAGGGGTCTTCTGAATATGTACGGCCAGGTATTTGATCAGTAATCATGGAAGACTCTTGACACGGTCTCTGCTTCTTTTCCTAGCTCACCACTCATTTATCCAGCTCTATAGCCCAAGGACACAACACACACAATTACCTCAATTCACCAGATCCAAAACAAGAACATTCACAAGGTTGCGTTTGTAACATTAAACTGTTTTGAAATGTTTTGGAGGCAATTATTACACACACGCACACACACACACACACACACACACGCACACGCACACGCACACACACACACACACACACACACACACACACACACACACACACACACACACACACACAAATGTTGCTATTTTGTAAGTGATGCACTGAAGATGGAACATAACACACATAACAGTTATAGACCTTATTCGATTGACGTAACTCACCTACGGGCACGCCCACCACCGCCATATTGTTGACATTCCGCAGGCTGCAGCGCGCTGTTTAAAAGTGACTGACAGCTGTCATAGCTTACGACGCTAACCAACGTTACTTACTAGCCTATTTAATGCAGTTTTTACTGCGTCAGGAGCTATTTCACAACAGCGATAGTTTGCTGTGTAATAATACACGGCTGTAGTAATAGCAGCAATAAAAGCCCGGGTGTTAGCTACTGTCCACGAACGTGAAGGGAAAGAGACTAGAGGCTAACGTCAGTAGCAAACATTGGGCTAACATGCAAGCAAGCGTCAGATCATATCAAACAAACATTTAACGTTATGGTTATTTACCTTTGCTGTCACAACAATGTTTGATGATGATGATGATGTCGTTGATGGCACAAAAGTAAAAATGTCAGACCAATTGCCACAGATGAAATAGTTATAGAGGGATTTGAAAGCCTTCAGCTCCTGAGATGTGTATGCCAATACTGTATTCACATGGTAGTTATAAATGTCCGGTACGTTATACCTGGCAATATAATGAGCAATATGGCACCGTCCGTGGTTATCGAATAAGGTCTATACATATAATAGGAGCCACCTTTATCAAATGGTGGATTTTCTTTCAGACAAAACTCGTATGACTTATACTCCGACCTTCAGCTGTCAAAATGCAGAAACACAAAGAAGGGCAACTTAATAGCCTTCTTGTGCTAATGTCATTTCGGGCCGCGCTTTAGCGTCCGCCAATCGCATTAAGAACTCCTTAAAGTGTTGTGTCAGGAACTAAATGGGTTGGCTGTTGGTTTGATGGATGTGCATTTCCGGCCAACCGGCTCTCGCCCTGAGATTAAACCATACATCATGTTTGATTATGTCCTGCTCTGTGTGCCCTAAAACTCTGACACCTCCAGTAGTTAAACTGATTGCTACCGAGAAGCGTTACAATCCCAAGTCTGCAGCTTTTAGAGTCACATTTACGTGTCGGCCAACAGTCTGTTAATCCAATCACAGCCTTCTAATGTTGTTACTGGTCTTCCTCCAAATCTCGTTTTCGAGACAACTTGAAGCAACCTTGCCTAGTTTTTATGCATGGTTAACCTTGTCATTTTGAATAAAAAGACAAGCTTTTGGTCAATAAGTCGGTCCTGTCCTACACTCAGACCACCAAGGAGATATATTAGTAGATCTTTGCTGTAGCAACCAGAGTGGAATAAAGACACTATTCACTGACTTACTGTTGACTTAGGCAGAGGGGGGAGAAAAACATGAAAACATATGCTGATTTAGACCCAGCCTGGACTAATCTAAATAGTGAGTAAGTTGCCTTATTCCAAAATGCAGAAAGAGTGAATGCTATCCACTTCAAATGAATCAGATGAAAGCAGCAATGCATAAAAAAGGCATTAGCCTGATATCAGACTGAAGTGTAAACTCGTTATACTCCATTTCCATCTTCTAAGAAGCAGCCAAAACTCAACTGTGGAGTGAGTGAGCCGATTCAGAGGTCTGGACCCAGGCAAGCATTTCCTCAAACAGGAAGGACACCACTTTATTTCAAAGACCATCAAGACAATCAAGAGCTGAGATCATCCTCCGCCCTCTGACCTCTCTGCTGTTACTGTGTGCGCTCTGAGTGTCTGTAAACCTCCCCAGTCCTGCACAGTCTGTCCCTCACCCCCCACCATGCTTTGTTTAGCACAGATCATCTGTTACTGTAACGCCCGGCTGTGGCCAGCAGAAAGCCTCCGCAGACCTTATTCACACCCCATTGAGTCACAATGCAGCGTGACGCCGTACCAAGCTAGCGGTCCATGAAACAGCGCACCCAATCATCTCTCTGGGCCTTGTGTGTGTGTGTGTGTGTGTGTGTCGGGGGGGGGGGGGGGGGTTAACATATTGTGGATAACAGAGTGCAGGCTGTATTCTCTTGCCCCCTCTTACACAACACTACCACCCTTCATTTCTGTTGAGTGGTACAGCCTTTGCTTGGAGGTTCTGTCAAACAACCACATTGCTGTTGTCGTGTGACAACCATGTAACGCCGACTTTGGCAAATTACATGATTTTTTTTAGCTTGAATTGAAGGATCACATTGTTCTCCATAAATAGAAAAAAACGTAACCTGAAGCTTTTTCAAATTCCACTGGATACAATTCAGAAATACACTGTGATAAAGCAAAAAAAAATCACACCCAGGTGTTGAAGTAAACGGTGCAGTTTTGCGCATGTCGGACCCGTGCGTGCGTCAGTGCGTGTGCTGTGGTGTGCGCTGTGCGTGCACCTGCGTCCATCTGTCCGTCCGCCCATGTGTGCATGTGTGTGTGTGCATGCATGTGTGTTTCACCGGCTTGGAACCGCGGCACCTTCTCTCTCCACTCTCACTTCCTTGTAAGAACCGGGGGGAGGGGCCTGGGCTAAATCTCGTCCACACACATCTCGTGTGTACACATCCCGTGCTCAAAGACACATAGGGCTCTATTCTCACACAGGCCTTAGGCGCAGAAACTGGCGTTAAACGCAAAAAAAACGCGCCTTGCGCCTGCCTCGGGAAGATAGCAACATGGTTTTAGGCCACGAAATGCGCTTTACGCCAAAGAGGCGTGGCGCAGTGCCAGAATAGGCCAGAATGGGCGTTTCGGCCTTAAATACTGGCCTAACGATATCTTCCCCCCTGGCGTTAATTTAGCGCTTTGCGCTTTTGAAAACCAGGCCTTATTCAGTGCGCCGCGGATATTCCACGCACAGCTTCTCCTCTGCTGATCTCACACTTTGTCCCCTTCTCTCTCTCTCACTCCCTCTCTCGTGCGCTCAGACAGGCACAAAGTCCGATGAAAAAAAAAAGTTGTTATACCGTACGTAGTAT
This sequence comes from Poromitra crassiceps, assembly GCF_964638095.1. NCBI lineage: Eukaryota > Metazoa > Chordata > Actinopteri > Beryciformes > Melamphaidae > Poromitra > Poromitra crassiceps. Next base: position 35,104,749 of record NC_139624.1, read on the forward strand.
AACAACATGACAGTTTTAACAAAATGACAGTTTTTATAACATGACAGTTTTGAGCCCGTCATTCAGAGGCTGTTGCATCATCCTACCTGTGCAGTGGGGAAGAAGAAAAGGCGAGAGAAAACGATATCATTCTGCCCAAACAAATGTTCACCAAATCTCCCAGCATGCATTGAGGGTAATCCATTTCGACAATAAATAGCAACCAAATGAGCCTAAATACCGTAAATTCCGGACCATAAGGCGCACCGGTGTATAAGCCGCAGCAGCAAAATTGCCTGTTTGTTACATATATAAGCCGCACCGGTCTATAAGCCGCGGGTGTTTTAATGTTTTTTTTTTTTTTTTTTTTTTTTTTTTTATTGTGTTTTAATGTTTAATTACCATATGTAAGGGTTCGTGCACAGAGGGGATTGTCGGGAAAGAGATGGCTGTTTGGGGAAGCTCCCATTTATTAACATTTCAACAAAACAAAACAAAACAAAAGTCAGGTCACTAATCCCCAGACAAAATCACACAACAATAGGCTATATCACACAGGATAAGGTGCAGTCACGGCTGTAAACAAAATAACTGTAAAACAATAATAAAACAATCAGTCAACAGTAGTGAGCCTACCAGAAAAGTCATTAATCCTTGTCTTCATCTTTTAGGTGAAGGTGCAGCAAATGGCTGTAACCAGAGAAGTCAAGTCACTAATCCTCGTCTTCCTCTTCTTCCTGCGTACTGAAACCACCAAAGTCCTCATCTTCAGTGTCGGAAACGAACAGGTTCAGGGTGGCTTCGTCAACCACTCTCCTCTCTCCTTAATTGTCACTCTCAAAACCAACGAACTCCTCTTCGTCACTGTCGGTGTCGGCATCGAACAGCCTCTGAAGCCTCTGACGGCCCTCAGCGCCAGCTGTGGCGGCGTCATCCTCTTCATCCCGCAGCAGTCCAGCCTTTCGGAACCCGTTGGTGATTGTGGATGTTTTCACACTCCTATAATATTCCGTGATCTTCCTTTGTGTGAATTCGCCGAAGTTTGTGATTTTCTCCTGGTAGTCGGGAGGGAGTTGCTGGCACACTGCAGTAGTCCTCGCCCTGACGGACAGTCCCTTTCGTCTCATGAATCGGAAGCACCAAGATGGGCCACCTCTGAAATGTTCAATTTTCATTTCGGTGGCGACTGTTTTGGCCTTCAGTCGGATCTGAACTGGGGAAACACCTCGGCCGTCTGCTCTCTGGGTCAACACCCAATCTTCAAGGCAATCTTCAAGTTCGGGCCATCTGCTTTTATGACCTCTGAAGGACTTTTTGGTCTTTTTGCACTGAGACAGTTCCTCCTGCTGCCCCTTCCAACGCCTCACCATTGACTCGTTGATGCCAAGGTTTCGTGCTGCTGCTCGATTTCCGTCTTTTAATGCGAGATTGACTGCTTTCAACTTGAAAGCTGCGTCGTGTGAATTTCTGCGTTTCTTCCCCATGGTGAGTGAGAGAGAGTTACCGGTAGTGCACGGCCCTTTGCTGCTACTGCTCCTCTTGTTGTGATTCCGGTCTGCTACTATAATGAACTTTGAACCGGTAGGAGTAACCGGTTGATTTCCGCCAAATGATGTCAAGTCAAGTCAAATTTTATTTATATAGCACCTTTCATACACAAAGGCAATTCAAGGTGCTTTACAAAAAAATAATCGAAAAAACAAGCAGCAAAGCAATGCACATAAAATGTGCAGATGAAGCTGTGGCCGTGTGGCCGAGTGGCCGTTTGCTTACCGTAATTACCATATGTAAGGGTTCATGCACAGAGGGGATTGTCGGGAAAGAGATGGCTGTTTGAGGAAGCTCCCATTTACCGTATTAACATTTCAACAAAACAACATAACACAACACCACCTTTGTTTTTTTTTACAGTGCACACAGTGTCCGCGGTGTGGTGAAAAGAGGGCAAGAGAGGAAATTAAAACAGAAGTGGATTTATAGTTAGAAAGAGTGCTAAAGAAGAGAGATTTTTTTTTTTTTTTTTTTTTTTTTTCTGAAAAAATCCATAGATAAGCCGCACCGTTATATAAGCCGCAGGGCCAAAAAACGGGGAAAAAGCCGCGGCTTATAGTCCGGAATTTACGGTAGATGGAAAGGTAGATAGAAATAATGTTTAATGTTAAGACAACATGCAATTGTAGAATATTTCAATGTTGGACCAAATACAACATCGAAATCAAAACACAACCGTATGTGAAACATATATGTCATCCTGGGGCTATATATATCCCTCCCAGATTTAACGTGATTTAGATAAGTGACAGCGTAACGCGGTTCTACTGTCATGTCCTACTGTGATGTCCGCTCCAATAAATTGGCCCTACTTCACATTTACTTTTACAATAAAAACACATTTATGCAATGACTTTACATAATGTAGGCTATATTTATGTGCATCATCCTACCTGTGCAGCAGGGGAGAAGAAAAGGTAGCAAAACGATATCATTCTGGACAAACTTTCACCAATCTAATCTCATCATGACATAGGGATTAGGGTTGTGCGATGTCACCAAAATATCCATCCTGATTGTTTTACAGAGAAACATCGTTTTGAACGATGGTATCGTCATTTATGTCATCCGCCGCTGCAATGCACGTTAAAAGCAGGACAGCTGAGCTCTTCATGAGAACGACAGGCAGGCTACTAGCTACTGCACAGAGCCAGGCGACTCAAGCAGTGAGCGGCAGCTACTGCTGTAACAGCTAGCAGTAGCCTAGCTGCTGCTGCTGCTGCTGTATTTCTCTCTCAACTCTCTCCAGTCTCCTCAACTCTCTCTGTCATTAGGTTCAAAAGCCCACGCGAATCTAACGTTATATCTGCCAGTAATTCTGTCAGTTTTCTGCCAGCTAGTTAAATTCAACACACACACACACACAGATATGTAACGTTAACGTTAGCCTATTTGTTTTGCGCCGTTCAATATTGCTAGTGCTGTATCAACTTTCACTTTGGAACCAGGCGAGTGAAATTCACAGTTGAAGACTTGTACTCACTTTGGGTTGAAAACAGGAAAGAACGTGAAGTTTCTTCTTCGTCTTAAAAAGTTTTCACAACAACACAGCCGACACGCACGGGGGACGCCCCGGCGACATTAACTCATTGAGTGCCACGGACGAGTATAGTCGTCAATTCAAATACTGACGTAGAGTGCCAATCAGGGCTCGACGTTAACTTTTAAAAGTGGTTGCCGGAGGGGCAACCTGGCAAGAGCTTTTGGTTGCCCGAATAAAAATATGGTTGCCCAATTTTAGTCGCCTTATATTTTGAGTAATTAAGATACTATGCAGTCATAAGTAGGGATGCACCGATCTACTTTTTTCACTTCCGATCCGATTCCGATACCTGAATTTGGATATCTGCCGATACCGATATTTTTCCGATACCATAGCCATTTTTTCTTGAATATACAGTAGGCTACAGACACAAATTTGGCCAAAAGAAGAAAATAGGAAAGAAAAATACAACTTGAAAAAAGCAGACAAAATGAAGGAAATATACAAGGCAAAAAAGGATAATTATGAATCAAATTTAAACTATTTAGGCATTGCTGCTTTAGAGAAGGACCCTCTGCCTGCAGCTGGCTCCTGCTAAGAGACATAATTAGTATTTGGTAATTAATTATCTCATAACATTAGCTACCTGGTTCATAAACAAGAACAATTAGGTCATTAGACATTTCCATTTCCACTCAAATGTATTAAATAACATTTCAACCATCGTTTCACCAAACCAACAATTAAACACCCCTGCCACTTTGAACACTTGGTCTGATCCCCTGGAAACCCCCTCCAGAAACTACCAAGTGGTACGCTCCGCATCTGGGGACTTCCGGTTTTGGAACGTCTCGTCTAGTGGGCTCGTCTATCTAGAGCACACCGCATTACAGAGAGACGAGGATGTACCGTTTCACATGCAGCAGACAGGTTACAAACAATTCATCCGTGAAAAGTAATAAATATACATTTAATTGCCGAGATACTCTTGTGTTTTTATTTTCACTGAAATGTTTTGTGTAAATGAATACAACCTGTTGCTATGTATGATTCACTCCATAACGTTACTGCTATCATCTGATGCAACATCAGAGAGGGGGAGAGAGAGATGCAGCGATAATAACACGGCAACACGGACAACTGCTCAGTAATCACTTTAGCCTTTGTGTCATTACGTTGCTGTCTTGCTTTTTGGTGTTTCAAGAGTAAATATCTCCACTCCACGGACATGTTGAGTTAGAGCAGCCTGCTGTATGCTAGCGCGCTCCAAACTGTGGAATGGAGAGGAGTTTAGACATTTTAGGTGCGCACAGTTAATTGTCTGGAATGCATCTGACGGCCTGCTTTGATCGGCTATTTTGAGAACGCCGATCAAAGCCAATAGAGGCCAAATCGATTGCGGAGCATCTCTAAATAAAATGTCACATATATGTCACTCACAACAAGTATTAAAACATATTTATTTGGTGTATATTTTGCTGTTTGCTGCTGTACATATTTTTTTTGCATGTTAAAACGTGGTTGCCCCTGGGGAAACCAAAGGCCAAGAAATGGTTGCCCTATTTTTTTGGGGGTTGCCCGGGGCAACCGGGCAGCCGTTAATGTCGAGCCCTGGCCAATGACGACTAAAGTCGTCAATTGCGTTTTTTGACGGTGGGACGTGGATCAAAGCCAGATCCATCTCCTGTAAAAATTTTGGGGCATGTTGAATGTGTATAACCTATTTTACCAACCCATTAGGTGGCGACAGTGCTCTCCAGATTAGAGAAAGTTGAGTAAAAAACAGAGAAGAAGTCGTTATGGAAACGGAAACGGCATTGGTATGCATCGATATGCATGAAGCATAACGTTAGCTGTGCCTGTGAACAGCAGTCAATCTGCTGCCACAATTGAGCCCCTCCGTGTCTGCTGCGATAGCCCCTCCATATGATTTAGTTGCAGACACCAGCGTCTTTCTGAAAAGTTACATTATTCTCAGCTGGGAGCCGGCGACACGCTGTGAAAAAGTGGGGTGCAGCGCACTTTTCAGTGCAGAGCAAACGCAGAGCAAACGCAGCAGAGCCACCGGAGACACTCCCACGGAGGAGGAGGAGGGGGGTGGGGCACGCAGGGCAGCATACAACCATTGACAGTAAACACAGACCCAGACAGCAAAAAATATTATTTGGCCAAACAAAATTCCTTTGTTTTCACTGTTTTATTGAAGGAAATTATTTTTGAGGTGTCATTACATCAGAAAATATTAGCTCCAGAGTCAGTGATGTGCTTGAAATAATTAATTTCACAAAAGGCTGAATATCTCAGCTTCTAAATTGAAACGTGTGTTTTTGCTGAAATCCACCTATCTTCTCCGGCTGATAACTAAAGAACGGAAAATGATATCAATAAACTTTTTTTTGCTGATGATAGAAGAGAGTCTCCTCGTTCTTTGTGCGTGTTCGGTGTTTACATAGTAATATCACACAATATTCTGTGGGCCTCGAGAAATCACTGAAAACGCTCTGAAACTCTGGCACTGGGAGCGTCCGTTCTCCAAAAGTGGCTGGCACTCAATGAGTTAAACAAGCGCCCCCTGTTCAGAGAAGCAGTAGAGCGGAGGAGGGGGAGGAGGAGGGGGATTGGAGGCTTTCCTGAACTGAACTGGGCGCGCTTGTTTAATGCCGCCGGCGCGTCCCCCGCGCGTCACGGTAAGTTGACTTGGCCTCTTTTATTATTAAAACGGCACACATTTATGATCCAATGTAGAAGGCTCAGAGGTCGATGGGGGGTCGGCCAATCACGATGGTCGATGCCATCGTCCATCGTGCTAACCCTAATAGGGATAGGCTATATTTTTCTAGCTGATGCGTTTAGAACATTCTTTTCACTTTGATCTTGCTATAGTGTAGCGTATTTACATGCTTGCAGTATTTAAACTGCAGTTAGATTGGTTTGAGAAGCATAATAATATGGAATAATAACCTATATATGGAGACAGACAGACGGGGATGAAAGGGAGGGGGGGGGATCAGAGCCCTCGGCTTTCCTGAAGCTGGACTGGATCGCTCCGTGGAATTGGAGCTTAAAAGGGAAGCTTGTGATTCGTTTACTGCACTTCCCCAATGAGCAGATTGTGCATAAATGTATGCTTAAAAGGCGTGGTTATAATGCTTAACCCTAGAACACTAACGTGATTTAAAGTCACACCATCACTAACGTCGGGTGTATTTCACCCGATGCAATATACCCCATAAAACATACTTCTCATCAAAATATCTTAAAGTACAACAATACATGGCAAATTGAGGTACTCTTCTTTTGTTTTTAAATGTGAAATATCACAAAAAACACAAAAAAGTTTATTATGGGGGACACTATAAAAAATATGTCAAATTCGGGAAAAATTAGGTAATCGTTATAAAAAAATCCGCCCCCGCAAAAAAAAAAGGAGCTCCCAACTTCTCCTTCGGTCCACCCATTCATGGGACTTGTGTGGTGAAAAAAAAAAAAAAGTCACCACAATACCATTGTAACTAACCCGAAGATATTTTACCCTCTATCACTAACGTCGGGTGAAAATCACCCGAACGCGTAGCCGGTAGAAAAAACCATGAATGGGAGCAGGGAAACAAACCTACATTCAATGACGTCAGTGAGCATCCTGAAGGTACCTAAGGACCCGCCCACCTCAGACAGCAGCAAGACAATGAAAATCACGTGAATTCAATTGTCCGGGTGAAAATCACCCGACGTTAGCGTTCTAGGGTTAAGGCCACCTGTAGCGCCGACACCAAAATATCGAGTGCGCTGGTCCACACCCACTAATCTGCGCTGCGCCTGGCACTAAGCGCAGTTTTTAGGCCGTTGCAACGATAGAGCCCATAGTCACTTATAGAAGTGGCTGCAGCCTGCACCATTTAAAAAAGGTACATTTTGGAGATGTTCACCTAATAGTGACAATGTGTTCTGCTGAAGTGTCCTTGTGCAAGGCACTGAACAACAGTTTTTTTCACATTTTAGGCATTTCAGTCAAATGCCTAAAATGAAAGATATACATGTAGATGTAGAGTTAAGTAATAAAGACAACATGGCAGGAGGCGGAGCAGAGACTGTGACGCAGACAGCACTCTGTAGCCGCGTTCGGAATCATTCACTCATTCACTCACTCACTATTCCCATATAGTGTTTATAGTGAACTATATGGGGAATGATCAAAATGAGTTTCGGACACTAGACAGATTTTTTTCCTGGAGATCATTGCGTCACCAGATGCGCCGGGTATTCATGTGACGCAAGCAATCCGCGCCCACTATCATATAAACAACTGAGCTCACGAGCAGATTGAGATGTCCTCAGGTAGTATTGATGTTGCATGTTTTGACTGCTAAATCCTAAATAAATCTTTGAAATTATAATTACGTGCATGTGTGGTTTTGTCAACTATGGTGCTGTCTCCTAATAGCAAACTTTGCTGGTCAAGTAGCTCACAAGCTTGTTAGCTCACGAGCTAACGACTTTCTTCTTCTCCTTCGGTAAAGACAACCGCATTGCATTGTGGTATACTGGCGAAAATGTAGGGTACATTCGCTGTTCACTAGAAATCGCTGTGCATTGTGGGTATTTTATAGTGGACTAAATAGTGAATCAAATTAACAGTTGAGAATTCAGACACTATAAAATGGCGACACACTAAATAGTCCACTATTTCTGTCATAGGGACTGATTCCAAACTGGCCTTGTGTGTGAAGGCAGGAGGCGGAGCAGAGACTGTGACGCAGACAGCACTGTGTGTGAAGCCATATGGACACAGCGGCTGAAGCACAGTTGCTTGATTAACCTAATTTGCTTGAGTGACCACGAGTGTGTGTTTGTGTGTGTGTGTGCGTGCGGGTGTGCTTGTGCGTTCTTTGTGTGTAGCCTATGTATGGCAACTTCTGTGTGTCTGTGTGTGTGTGTTTAACTGCTAGAGCTCCTGTACTAGCCTGCTGTGGCGGCGCTCGTTAAAGACGCACCAGCGTCTTGGCCCCTCGCAGCTTAAAGCTTAAGGTAAATATAGAGTACATATAGAGTAAGGGCCGGAGACTAACAGTTTCACACTTTTCACAGCATTTGAAATAAACAGGTTAATCACAAAGCGGTTGGCGACGGCATAGAGACTAGGGCTGGGTATTGGTTCAAATTTCAAGAATCGATTCTATTCCGATTCACAAGGTTCCGAATCGATTAATCCCGATTCGATTCCGATTCGATTAATTTCAATATCGATTTGGTTAGTGATACTAAAACATGTTTTTTGAGCTGTAACCTGAATTACATGATTGTCCAGTTATGTAACACAGGGGTTCCCAACCTTTTTTTGCGCCAAGGACCGGTAGATACATGGGGAAAAAAAGTTGCGGACCGGTTGTCAATTTTAATGGTTTTAGTTACACATATATTTACTCACCAGGTGGTGACAAAGGGTAAATAACAGCCTTTTCATCTGTCAATAAAGACACTTTCACAATTATGCACAGTGATTTGATTTCAGCCTATATAATTTCTAAAAGTAGATATTAATGATCAAACATTTCCATTTATGTAGCCTACAGTATTTATGTTTTTGTTTCAACTACAAACATAAATAAACGTCAACTTGAAACTATGTTTCAACTACCACACACAGCCTATAATATTATATAATATTGTTGTTTTTTTATTTTTTATTATTATTAATATTTTTTTAATTTAAAAAAATCGATCTCTGGACATATGAATCGATATCAAAGGATTAAAATAAAAATCGATAAAAATCGATTTTTTTAACCCAGCCCTAATAGAGACACTGCGGAACGCGTCATCATTCATCATTCAACAACCCCCCCCCCAATCCTGGCGTTCTCCTATGTCGCGTGCATGGTCGCGTGTTGCACACAAAGATCTAACACTCCAACTTACTTCCTTGACAGCTAGATCCACATTTTTCTTCTTGTCAATTCTCAATGGCTTCCTTGTTTTGCTCGGGAGTACAAAAAAACTTTAATTGGCGATTTTTTACATTTGTTGTCTGCGCAGCCCACCACACAACAGCTTTTAGCTATGTTTAATTCAAGGAAAATTACGCTGGTGTATGGGAGTGAATGGAGCTCTTTCCCCCGTGATGGGCATGGCCTATTTCATGCAGTGTCTCTATGGTGGATCAGGGGTTAGCAGTTAGCACTGTTGCATCACAGCAAGACCCGGGTTCAAACCCCGGTCTGTCCCAGGTCCTTTCTGTGTGCAGTTTGTGTTCATGTGGGTTTTCTCTGGGTGCTCTGGATGCTCCCACCATCAAAGACATGTATGTTAGGATTAATACTGTCAGTGCCCATGACCAAGGCACTGGCAATCGAACTGGAGTTGGTCCCCGGGTGCTGCATAGCTGCCCACTGCTCCTACTGTAGTTTTAGGAAGGTTCCTAGTGGAGGATGGGTCAAATGCAGAGGATGAATTGCCCCAAGGGGACAATAAAGGATAACTCAACTCAATTACTAGAGACCCTCTTGCGATGAGATCAGCGCCCACGATGCCCGCAACTTAAAACGAATAGTAAAATAGTAACAGTATTTGTACAGTAGTAATGTGGTTAAAGCTTAAAATAGTAACAGTATTTGTACCATATACTGTAGCTCATTAATATACAGAGCTGCTATACATCAGCCTGGGATGTTCCCAATTGTGCAGGACCCCAGTATCAGGAGGCCCCCCTTTGTCTGGTAATCTGTGCATACAGCAGGATTAAGCCTGCTGCACATTCATTATACAGACTTACTGTACATTGAGTGATTAATTGCAGGGCAAGAAGAGACAAAGACTTAAATTGTTATGATGTTACAGACTGAACTGTTTACCGTTTTCCCACCAGTAATATAGGCCACAACCACACGCTATACTGTCATCGTCCGCTTCATTGCAATGTGCTGTCATGGCAACCATGACAGCACAAATACAAAAACACTTTCCCTCCAAAAGGAGATATTATCCGCCATTTGAAAACAATGACTCATTCTGGTACTTTTTAAAGAGTAGAAGGTTATTGAAGACTGATGCAGACTAACTACATTATTCAATTATGAACCTCAGATTTTTTTCTAGATTGTTTTGAAATAACTCTTCACATACTGCTAACATTCTCAAATTGCCTTAAATCTAATTTATGCCTTCTTTGAAAAAGTGGAAATAATTTTTTGACCCATTTTACTCTTAATAATATTGTTATTATTGTAGTTTTATGGCTTAAGTATCATTGCCAGGCACAAGATCCAACTTTTATCCATAGCGTTTATCTACCATGTGGAATATATCTTTTCTCATGCTGTCACATGAGCAGCAGTGTGTGTCTACATCAGATGAGTCCATTCGGTCACATGTTTACAGATCAGTAAATCAATAAGTATCATAGGGGCAATCAATCAACTCATTAAATAAGAATTGACATTAGCAGGACACATTTTCTCTCTCTCTCTCACACACACACACACACACACACACACACACACACACACACACACACACACACACACACACACACACACACATCACTGGCCCTATCCCACCGGTTTGCTTCCAGGCAGAAAAAAGTAATTAGTGGGTATATTTAGAATATCCAATCTCTAAAGGGGACCTGTGTGTGTGTGTGTGTGTGTGTGTGTGTGTGTGTGTGTGTCTGTGTCTGTGTTGCGTGTGTCTGTGTGTCTGTGTTGCGTGTGTGTTGTGGTGGCAGCATAATATGCATGTGTGTATACAAGTGTACCGGTATCTCTCTCTCTCTCTGCGTGTGTGTGTGTGTGTGTGTGTGTGCGTGCGTGCGCATCCCTCTCCCTTCCCTCTCCAATAATATCAGTTCCACACCCTGTTATGATAGCCTTGTTGTGCCCAGTTGCTGCTGGTATAGATAGATAATCACATCTGGGATTGGCGAAATGTCAATATCCTCCATGGTGTCTGCATTCCCCAAGTCACCTTCAGCCACTCTGGAGTCACACTGTGGGTTCACATTGCTTTCCTGTACTGGTTGGGCCAGAGAATAAGGAAATATAATTATTACCGGTCCGGTATATCAATTCCAAAACGCTATATATCTATTGTGGAATAGAGTTGATCATTCAATATCTATTCCCATGTTGTCATCCATTTCCTACCAATATGGCGCTTTACAATACACACAGCTCATTGGCTGTATTTCTCATTTGCTTGTAATCACCTAATTGATTACAATCACCTGTTACTTTCCTACCAAGATGGCCGTGAGACGATGTAACAGAACAGCCCCATAGCAACCGTTTTGAGGTGGTAAAGCAAGAATTAAAGCACAACATTAATGAGGGCACTGGCACTGGAACACCTAAATGGAATGAAACCATCATTAATGATATTGGTTACACCTGTTTTACTCCTGCTTTACCACCTCAAAATGGTTGTGCCGAAAAGGGTCTATCCACCTTATTTTTGAATGCCCCACTGTAAAAAATAATCGTGGGTACAAGGTCCGGTTTAACGTGACTTATTGTTGCAGCTTGCCATTTCCTTTGTTATACTCTGGCTGCAGACCCGAATTATAAACCGGAAGCTGGAGCATGTTATAAAAGTTATAAATATAGTAACCTTATAAACAACTAACCAACGCTTGGGGTCCGTATGGAAACAGTGTTACTCCAAATGGTTAAAAGTTAAATATATTTTGTCATTCAGTGGCGTTTTACTGCCAAGTAAAGTAACTATTACACTAGCCGCTAACATTAGCCACAGTAGCCGACTACCCACAATGCATTACGTTATCCCAGCACCCGAACGACACGGCTGTAGAGCAGAATGGGCTCTGCTGTCAAGTTAAAACCATAGACTGTAAAACAGTCTATTACACCGGAAGCGGAAGAAGCACCCATCAGGCATCATGGCAGCTAGAAATATATATGAGCGTCTGCTGTATTTTTTCTTCCCCCCCCCAAACCACTCAACATAACAGCGGGGCGAAAATATATAATATTTAATTCTATATTTAAGTTGTAGCTTATGGCAACATCACTGGTCACACAATATTGCGCTATTTTATATAATGGATTTATTTATTTGGAATTTCCAACCGGCTACTTGAGCCGGCGACGTTTTAATTTGCCGGCTCACGGCAACAAATACCGGCTAAAAGCCGGCTATTACCGGCTAACGGAATCCCTGGTGTGTGTGTGTGTGTGTGTGTGTGTCTGCACTCTGGGCAGACAGATAGACAGGCACCTGTGTCTGCACTCTGGACAGACAGACAGACAGGCATACAGATAGACGGGCACCTGTGTCTGCGCTCTGGGCAGACATGCAGACAGATAGACAGGCACCTGTGTCTGCACTCTGGGCAGACATGCAGACAGATAGACAGGCACCTGTGTCTGCACTCTGGGCAGACATGCAGACAGATAGACAGGCACCTGTGTCTGCACTCTGGGCAGACATGCAGACAGATAGACAGGCACCTGTGTCTGCACTCTGGGTGACTTTTTGTTCCTCCTCAGGCAACAAGCCATTAGTCCCAGCCTGTAACTGTCAAACTCCATGCAGCTTCCCTCTCTACCATCTGCAGCACGCCAACAGCACTGTGAACCACTGCTGCACTGGTGGCACTGTTTCTTCTGGCATACCTCAACCTGTGGCCGATTTTTATTCAGCTGGGTTTATGACATCTAAAGCCCAATTTATACTTGGTCTGTCGACACTTTTGAAACATCGCCGACAGAAATTAGGTCTTTGTCGACACTTTCAATGTTGCCGAGAAGTGTCTCCTAGTGAAATTTCTAATGTCGCTGACTACGTCATATAGTGTCGTGCAAGTGTGATTGGCTATATAGAAGGCATGCGCGCTTGACTTCCTTGTTTTGGTTTTCACCGTATTGAAATCGATTGAAATGAATATGAAAATGTGTCTGCGCTATTTCTATCAGCCTCTCCTGGATGTATGACTTCATACAGAACACCATGACCAACTTCCCAGAGAGAGAAGAGGTGAGCTGTGTGTCCTTATGCTGCAGTCGAACGTTACATCAGGTTGCAGGGGCAGCGCTGTTTGTGTCCGACGTGGTTAACCATAAATGTAACACCATGGGCGACAGTTTACTATTTTGTCGGCGACCATGTGTTGAGCGACACTTTCCAATAAAGATAAATTAGGTTTTAGTCTAACTTCAGGTCATAACTCGGAGCTCACAGGAAAATTATAGTCATACTTTGATATAACTTGATTTATGTGTGCATACAATCACAATTTTGCAAGTGCAATCAAATCAAATATACAATATGTTCATTAGTGGAGGAGTGTTCCGTGGATATTAAATATGAATTTGCATTGAATTTACATGAAATTTACAGTCTGAGTTAAATAGGCATTGAATCGGCAGTGAATTTACATGAATTTGCAGTCCAAGATAAATATGAGTTTACATTGAATTTACATGAAATTTACAGTCTGAGTTCAATAGGCGTTAAGTAAGCAGTGAATTTACATGAATTTACAGTCCAATTAAACAGGCATTACATTAGATATGAGTCAGTGGGGGGAGGGACATAAAAAAGACATAAAAAAGAAAAGAAAATAGTGTCCACATTGAAAAATACCGAAATTCTCCTTTAACCCATACATATGATAACACCAACCGTCTCACATCATCCTTAACCAATGAAGTTGACATTAACGGTGCTTTCCCAGCTCCATCGCTTTAGTAAAAATGTCCAAAATCTTCCATTCAAATATGGGTTGAAAAGCGGCTCCTTGATAATTCACACTTGTGATCACACACTTCATTGGTATTCATTGTAAATTCTTAGAGACATTCAAGCGTTTTGAGTATGATTTCCAATCTCAAATGTTCTTTAGTGAATCCATATCTTATCTTTATCTTATTATTACATGACTGCATTATATTATGATTTGATTTCAACATATTTCTAGTGAATGCATTTTTCCAACCTGTTTTACATCATGAGAACCAAAACGGAATGAAGTCTCTGACTGTGCTGTGTTGTCATCCTGATTCTGAAAGTCATTAAATAGACCAACTCTGTCGGATCATAAATTGCATTAGATAGGGCCCACATGTAATTAACTCTTAATATGGTTATGAAGTGATTAAAAAAATCAATCACATCAAAAATTAAAGCAGATAGAGCCAGACAGTTAAGTGGAATTAGGGCAGAGAATGACACAATGATGACATCATCAGATGGAGACCTGCATGTCCGATAGAGATCACCACGGCGATGACTCCTCAGGTTCCGCATTGCCATGGAGACGGATCAATTATGTATGTAATAGTGTGGGTGGGCATGCTATTGACACTGCAGCGTGACACAGAAGGAACTGTCTAGGCCCGCGGCACAGAGGATGCTTCCAGCAATGTGAAAGCAATTATGGGTTTATGTAAACCACACACACACACACACACACACACACACACACACACACACACACACACACACACACACATACACACACGCACACACAATCCGGAATAGAGACACGCACAAGTCAGACAATAAACCTACACATAAAATGAAAGAAAGCCGATTGGTCGGTGTTGGACATGTCTAGCCGGTGTGTGTGTGTCGCCTTAGTATTTGCGGTGTGTCCTGCACTGTTGGCTCTATAGTTGGCTTTGTCGGCGGCTTTTCTTGCTGATTCAACATTTTGAATCGTCGTCGGTGAGACTGGTAGCGAAGCATTGCAGGAGAAGGGAACACACAAAATGCTCTGCTCATTTCCCAACTTTATCTCATCTGATAATTCCAATACATGGATCTTTTCACGACGACGTGCCTATGGGAAAGTCCCTTGCATTCAGGAGAGAGATGTCAACAGGCTATTCAAAGGACAGAAGTCACGAAAGCCAGCAGGACCTGACTCTGTCTCACCCTCTGATCAGCTGACCCCAGTGTTCACCGACATCTTCAACACCTCATTGGAGACATGCCATGTTCCAGCCTGCTTCAAGTCCTCAAACTATTATCCCTGTCACCAAAAAGACAAAGCCCGTAGCACTAAAAGACTAACAGCCCTGTCGCCTTGACCTCTGTGGTCATGAAGACCTACCTAAAATCCATCTTGGACCCACTCCTTTACCCCCTGCGGTTCGCCTACAGAGCTAACAGGTCTGTAGATGATGCAATAAACATGTCCCTCCACTACATTCTCACGCACCTGGACACCACAGGAACCTGTTTGTCCACAAACAGGACCCTGTTAGCTCGGCCTTCGACACAATCATCCCAGCCTTGCTGCACGAGAAGCTCCCAGCTGGGCGTGCCCGAGTCCATCTGCAGGTGGTCCACAGACTTCCTATATGAACAGGAAGCAGCACATAAGGCTGGGGAAGCATATCACTGACTCCTGGACCATTCGCACCGGGAGCTGCCCAGGGCAGTGTACTCTCTCCATAGGTCTCCTTGTACACCAACAGCTGCACCTCCAGCCATCAGTCTGTCAAGCCCCTGAAATGTGCAGATGACACCACTCACAATAGGGTTAATCTCGAATGGAGATGAGTCTGCGTACAGGCAGGAGATCGACCACCTCATGACCTGGTGCAGTCAAAACAACCTGGACTTCAATGCCCAAAAGACAGTGGAGATGATTGTGGATTACAGAAAAAACACAGCCCCACCTTCCTCCATCACCCTGGGTGACTCCCCAGTCAACACTGTGGAGTCATTTCCTGGGCTCAACAATCAGCTGGGACCTGGAATGGGAGTCGAACATCAAAGCTCTCACCAAGAAGGCACAACAGAGGATGTACTTTCTCCGGCGGCTAAGGAAGTTCAAGGCGCCAAAGGCAACATAGAGACACTGCATGAAATAGGCCACGCCCATCACAGGGGAAATCGCTCCGTTCACTCCCATAGACCAGCATCATTTTCCTTGAATTAAACATAGCTAAAAGCTGTTGTGTGGTGGGCTGCGCAGACAACAAATGTAGAAAAATCGCCAGTTAAAGTTTTTTTTGTACTCCTGAGCAAAACAAGGAAGCCATTGAGAATTGGCGAGAAGAAAAATGTGGATCTAGCTGTCAAGGAAGTAAGTTGGAGTGTTCATCTTCCGTATATACAATCTTTTTGTGCAACACGCAACCATGCACGCGACATAGGAGAACGCCAGGAGGTTTCTGTTTTCCCCCGTTTTGGGTGTGGTTTCTGAATGATGACGCGCTCCGCAGTGTCTCTATTGGTGCTTTTGTACATCTCCACCGTCGAGTCCATCCTCACCTGCTCCATGACTGTCCCCCCCCCCCCCCCCCCCACCCCCACCGATGCCCCCTGAGCAACGACCGATTTGTCTGACACTGTTAAAGGGTTAAAGAAGATATATGGGCACAGTCAATATAACTTATACTAGGGGTCATGTTTCCTGAACTTAATACCCACTTCCTTTTCACATGCTAAGCGATGGGTCCCTATGAGTCCCTGGAGGCTAGTGGGCAGACTGAAGCAGTCAGACTGTCTGGGTCACTCCTCATCTTCTAAACCCTCATTTCTTAACCGAGGGGTTAGCGGCTCAAAATGTGTTGTCTGCCTGTCACTGGTGGCTTCCACACAATCAGTGAAGAGCTTAATTTCTATAATGATACATCCAGCTTGTAAAAAATCAGTGAAACACCTTTACAAAATGACTGACAGCAAGAAATGAAAACAAAGTATGATGCCTTTTAACAGAGAGAAGGTAACTTTACCGCTGGGCTGAAAAAATGATGGCACCTTTACGCTTTGTTTTATTACCAAAATAGCAATAGAGCATTTTGGAATATCACTCTTCAAGTATAGCTACATGTACAGTATATGTTTTAATGAGCCTTCTTTGTCTTTGTCTCTATACTGTAGCCATGTCTGCTGTTTCCTCCTCATTACCACAGATTACACACGTAAAGAAACAGCGAACCAAACCCCTCCCCTTACCTATATGAGGCTAACCCCCCCCCCCCCCATACAGTAACCCACATCCCATCCCACCACCACATTATGTATAATGATGCAAAGGACAGGACCAACCAAGCTGCCCCCTTCCTCCCTTTAAAATTACATTTGATATTTTTATTTATATTTTTTATATTTTAGCCGATGCTCTTATCCAGAGTCCCTTACAAGTGACCAGGTAGAAGTTCAATGCCTTGCTCAATTACACTTCAACTGGATATACATGTATAGCTGTTGACAGACAGAGGCTATAGGAACTGTCTCTCTAACCACTACTCAACTTTCGGCCCGGGGGCCAGATGTGGCCCACGATAGGGTGCAGGGTGGCCCCCCGACCATTTTCTAATTCACAATGAAAACTAAGGTTAAATAAGCTAAACAGCTAAACTGTCAAATATGGCCGTCTGCTCGCCACCCAGGCACTTACAGTATATGTACTTAACTGATTTATCTTAACCTAACTAACTAACTAACTAACAAACTATCCTGTGTGCACAAAATTGTGAGACTAAACTCCAGCTGACTCCAACCTAGGGATGTTCATTTTGAAAATTTTCCAAAATCGATAATCGGTGAAAATTAACGATCAATTATCGATTATCGATCATATTAATACTTAATATACAAAATGCCTATGGCAGAAAATACGAAAGACAACGTGTTCTCCTCAATGAACTCTTTATTTCAATGTGTCTCCTCTCCAACACTGCTGTCCCCGGCGCATGCCGGTGTGAATTTCCCATGTTTAAAACAGTTTTGTTGGCACAAAGGCCCGTGCCCAGCCAGAAAACTAGAGACTATGGGTTAGGGTTAGGGTTAGTCAAATTTTTTTTTTTTTTTTTTTTTTTTAATAATTAAAAAATCGATCCAAATGCCACAGGATCGATTCCAATCCTTAACGATCAATGATCGATTTTCGATAATTGATGAACATCCCTACTCCAACCTACAATCCGCTTCAGAAAAATGAATATTAATGTTTGTTTAGTAACTGGCCCCTGGCCTCCTGTCATTTTGAAAAAATTGGCCCCTGGGCAATGCAAGTTGAGTATCCCTGCACTAGGCCATCCATGACCATCCCCCCACCATTATGCCATCATCCAAATAATATACAGACCAAGCTTTATTTTGACCCGAGCCATCCCACCCCCCACTCGCATAGACGAATAGAGGACCAAGTCCACTAACACAGTAAGCTATAAGAGACAAAGGGATAATGCTGTATAGAAAACTCTTCCATTTCATCCCAACCCCACGACCCCGCCCCTCATTTCCATCCAGCCATGTGCTCTTAGGATGATGAGGAACGCCTTAACAACATTGTTCTCCATCTCATCTGCTTGTTTATGTCCACTTGGTTATGTAACACATGATAGATCACATGTCAATGTCAAAACAAATGCAACAAGAACTTTTTACATCTTTCCCATTCGTCTTTGAAATGAACTGCACAGACTGCAAAAAACCCCACTGTCATTTAGAGTTATAGCCTGTTTACTACTGTCTATGCCTAGTTTACATTTCCCCCAATCATTTCCAATAGATTCCAGATGCAATTAGATTTTTCAAACATTTGAACATTTTTCATTCTTTTTGAAATATACACTCTGCATGTCAAAGCTAGCTTGAAGTTAGCTGGTGTCCCGCCCTAAATAAAGAGACACGGATGTGACAATGAAGTTTGCAAGGCGTTGTTGAGGGATTATTTCCAGGTGGAGACTTCTTTCTCCCTGTGGGTGTCAGGTGATTGACAGCAGCATAATCTAATACAGCACTGATTTGAAAACACTCAACATGGGAACAATGATCAAAACAGACATTTTGACCAAACCAAAATGAAAGGCCTCGTGTTTACTGTGATAGATTATCTGGCATGGGCAATTTTCAAGTTGTTTTTCACACCGCACAAGAACAAATGGCAGGAAATGGTTTCTTTCTAAAGGGAGGAAAACCAGCTCCACAAGGCCACAAGAAATGTTCCAAAACCAAACCTGGCTACATCAGCTATTTACCTACTATCACTCAACATAATTCGTAAATCCACTTTGACGCTCTACACTGAAATGAGAGCACGAAAGTACGGTACATTACAACTCCCAATTGACCAACGGTCCAGTGTGCGCTCTGGGCGCTCGGAGTGCTATTTCCGAACGCACCCATAGTGTATGCTAAAATGTTAGTATTACCTGCATGCTACATCAGCTATTTACCTATCACTCAACATAGTGTATGCTAAAGTGTTAGCATGGAGCTACTATCACTCAATATAGTCTATGCTAAAGTGTTAGGATTGGGCACAAAGGTGAACAATCTACTGGGGACACATGAATGACTTTGGTGTCTTCGGTTTCACTTAACGGGTAAACTGACCAACGGGCAAGACCTCCCAAAAACTCTGCGTTCAACACAGACAGGATCTCTGCAGACTCCAAGGTCTTCAGATTAACGAGGAGAGAGGTTGAGTCGGAGTCAGTATCTCTCTGCCTGTCTCTGCTCGGCCCCCTGGAGTCCCACAAAACACACAAGGGCCCCAGTTGGAACTGGGAACGCTGCTTGAAGCCATACCGCACACATGCATCCTGACACACACACATGCACGCACGCACGCACGCACGCACACACACACACACACACACACACACACATGTACACACACACACACACACACACACACACACACACACACACACGTACACATACACGCACACGCACACACATGCACACATGCACACGTGCGCACACACACGCACACGCGCACACACACACACACACACACACACACATACGCACGCACGCACGCACACACGCACGCACGCACGCACACACACATGCACGCAGACACACACACTCACACACACACTCTCCTCTCGAGGCTAGTATATAAAACATTTAATTGCGAGCTTTTCTACGCAGGGGATAATCCTCACGCATATCTGCCCGACGAGGACATATTTTGCGGACAGCTGGATTATGAATCACAACCACTCTGCGAGAGACACTCAAATAAAAGGAGAACAAGAGAAAGACAGAACAAAAGAACAGCGGAAAGAGAGAGAGACAGAGAGAGAGAGAGAGATTTGTGAATGGAAAAAGTGGAGCTGGATGTGTTCTTCATGTCTTGTTGTTGTTTGGTGCCGGAGCACAGGGGAGACAGAGACACACAGCTGGAGCACAGGGGAGACAGAGACACACAGCCGGAGCACAGGGGAGACAGAGACACACAGCTGGAGCACAGGGGAGACAGAGACACACAGCTGGAGCACAGGGGAGACAGAGACACACAGCTGGAGCACAGGGGAGACAGAGACACACAGCCGGAGCACAGGGGAGACAGAGACACACAGCTGGAGCACAGGGGAGACAGAGACACACAGCTGGAGCACAGGGGAGACAGAGACACACAGCCGGAGCACAGGGGAGACAGAGACACACAGCTGGAGCACAGGGGAGACAGAGACACAGCCGGAGCACAGGGGAGACAGAGACACACAGCTGGAGCACAGGGGAGACAGAGACACACAGCTGGAGCACAGGGGAGACAGAGACACACAGCCGGAGCACAGGGGAGACAGAGACACACAGCTGGAGCACAGGGGAGACAGAGACACACAGCTTTGATTTGAGAGAAACCCAGTGGGACTTCAGGCCTCTTAGCTCTGGCTCATGTTCACGGTCTCCCTAGTCTAGAAATCAATTACACGTGTAGAACATTTGTAGTCTAATCCCCCGATGATCCACTTTACAAATTTGGGATATAGGATTTCAACTGATCCCAGGACAGCTTTTTCATGTCACTGGCATCTATCTGTCTTTAGAAAAGGGTATGGTATGAAAATATATCGTTTGAAGGGGTTCATTCCAATACACTCAATCTATATCCGCTTACAATAAATACAATATTTGATCACCTAATACTTCAAAAGATTCCATCCTCAAAAAATTTTTTTTTTGGCAAATATATTTATACTTAAACACACATATGCACATTATAACAGAGGAGAGTTTTGCTCCAAATTGATTCATATGACCACCGCTAGCAACAGCAACAATATCATATATCAGGAGTTTTTAGTCACATTAAGAGGAGCTGTAAAAGTAGCGGAAATGCCAAGTGTATCCGCTTGCAAGATATTCTTTCCATTTACTTTGTGTGTGTACTGTGTACAATATGTGTCTCTCTGTGTGTAGTAGTAGTACTAGTAGTAGTCGTTGGAGGCATAGTAGTTGAAAATGAAATGTATATGAAATGTATATTATGTGTGCAATAGTAGAACTACTGTAATAACAGTAGTGGAGGTGGTAGCAGTATCACTGACTGAAGCGAAAGTGCAATGAATGTGTACCAGCGTGTGTGTGTGTGTGTGTGTGTGTGTGTGCACGTGTGTGTGTGTGTCCACGTGTGTGTGTGTGTGCACGTGTGTGTGTGTGTGTGCACGTGTGTGTGTGTGTGCGTGTGTGTGTGTGTGTGTGTGTGTGTGCACGCACGTGTGTGTGTGTGTGTGTGTGTGTGTGTGTGATGTATGTGCCTGGATACAGAGAGAGGCTGTTCTCAGGCCCTTGTCCCTCCCCATTCCTCTACAAGTCCACATGTGTTTTATTAGCAGGCAGGCCCATCGGACTGTAAATTCCAGAGGTGGGCTGGCCTGGGGAAATACACAGCCAGAGGTCAAGCAAGAAAGATCGCAGAAGAAGAAAAAATATGACAGGGGATCACCTCTCTCTCTCCCTCTCTGTCCCACTGCCTCTTTTTGCATGTCCCACTGCACCTCTTCCGCTTCCCCAGAGTTTCTCCTTCTGTCTTTCTTTCTCCCAGGCTGTGTTTGTGTGTCTGCCCTTCATTGCACATTGCATGCAGCAGGGGTGTCAAACATACGGCCCGGGGGTCCGGCCCAAAGGATGACTTTGCAAAGTGTAAAAATTGCACTGAGAAGTCCTTCAATCCAATGTGATGCACTTGTGAAGGCTCAGAGGTACCAGGTTTCAGGAGCAAGTTCAATATTAAGTCGCCTCTTTTCTGTATTCATCACTAAATGGTCAACTATTTTCATGACCTTGACTATGGAGAATTGCACAGTTGCCGTCAATTGTAATGCACAGACAGTACTTGATCATTAGTTTGATGGTAGCTGAGAGAACCTTATGTGAAAACCTGTACTGTACCTGTCATTCTTTACACTAAAAGTATCAGGAAAATGTTGAGGTTTTGTCATTTATAGGTTATTGTTGATTTTCTTTGTCTGGTCCACTTCACACCATAATTGGGTCGCATGTGGCCCGTGAACTCAAATGAGTTTGACACCCCTGGGCCATGCAGCCTTTCTCACTATCTCTCTCACTGTCTCTTTCTCTCTTCTACTTTCTCTTCTTTCAGATTCTGCTTTGATTTGTTCACTCTCTTTCTCATTATCTATCTCTCTCTCTCTTTCTCTCTCTCTTATTTTCTCCCCCTCTCCTTTCTCCCCTCCTCCACGTTGTTTCTGTGGTTTTCCATCTCTGTTAGCGTCACACCGCGTTCTTGTTCTGCAACTCCAAAACCGCAGCATTCCCACAACAGCTAACACTTAGGAGACAAGAGCTGTGGCTTAAACAATGGTTTCCGTTCGCCCCAAGACAAAATAACTCACTGCTCTCCGCCCCTGCAGCTCCCCCCCCACACACACCACACCACACCACACACACACACACACACACACACACACACACACACACACGCACACGCACACGCACACACAACATGAACACACATAGTACACGCACGCACGCACGCATGCGCACACACACACACACACACACACACACACACACACACACACACACACAGACATACAGACACACATTCACACACCACATAACACACTGACAGAGACACAACATAGTCTCTCACACGTGCACGCACGCACACACACACACACACACACACACACACACACACACACACACACACATACACACCCACACCACAAACAGACAGACAGACAGACAGACAGACAGACAGACACACACACACACACACACACACACACACACACACACACACACACACACGGACAGAGACAAAACACATACACACACAGAACCCATGCAGTACCTATCATTAAAATTTATGTTAGCTCGCTAATTTTCCAGTCTCTTTCCTCTCCATCAACATGACAATCACAATTAGAGCGTGACATGGGGGGTCGTGACCTGCCCCCCTCCCCGGCTATGATGCCCCCTTAACCCCGACACCCTCCTCAGCCGAGAGGCTCACAGACGCAGGGAGTGCCTCAGGGTGGCGAGCAGGGCTCTCTCTCACTTCAGCTGGAGGAGTGAAGGGAGGAGTGCCTCA
This sequence comes from Poromitra crassiceps, assembly GCF_964638095.1. Lineage (NCBI taxonomy): Eukaryota > Metazoa > Chordata > Actinopteri > Beryciformes > Melamphaidae > Poromitra > Poromitra crassiceps. Next base: position 35,128,031 of record NC_139624.1, read on the forward strand.
GGGTGGCGAGCAGGGCTCTCTCTCACTTCAGCTGGAGGAGTGAAGGGAGGAGTGCCTCAGGGTGGCGAGCAGGGCTCTCTCTCACTTCAGCTGGAGGAGTGAAGGGAGGAGTGCCTCAGGGTGGCGAGCAGGGCTCTCTCTCACTTCAGCTGGAGGAGTGAAGGGAGGAGTGCCTCAGGGTGGCGAGCAGGGCTCTCTCTCACTTCAGCTGGAGGAGTGAAGGGAGGAGTGCCTCAGGGTGGCGAGCAGGGCTCTCTCTCACTTCAGCTGGAGGAGTGAAGGGAGGAGTGCCTCAGGGTGGCGAGCAGGGCTCTCTCTCACTTCAGCTGGAGGAGTGAAGGGAGGAGTGCCTCAGGGTGGCGAGCAGGGCTCTCTCTCACTTCAGCTGGAGGAGTGAAGGGAGGAGTGCCTCAGGGTGGCGAGCAGGGCTCTCTCTCACTTCAGCTGGAGGAGTGAAGGGAGGAGTGCCTCAGGGTAGTGAGCAGGGCTCTCTCTCACTTCAGCTGGAGGAGTGAAGGGAGGAGTGCCTCAGGGTGGCGAGCAGGGCTCTCTCTCACTTCAGCTGGAGGAGTGAAGGGAGGAGTGCCTCAGGGTGGCGATCAGGGCTCTCTCTCACTTCAGCTGGAGGAGTGAAGGGAGGAGTGCCTCAGGGTGGCGAGCAGGGCTCTCTCTCACTTCAGCTGGAGGAGTGAAGGGAGGAGTGCCTCAGGGTAGCGAGCAGGGCTCTCTCTCACTTCAGCTGGAGGAGTGAAGGGAGGAGTGCCTCAGGGTGGAGAGCAGGGCTCTCTCTCACTTCAGCTGGAGGAGTGAAGGGAGGAGTGCCTCAGGGTGGAGAGCAGGGCTCTCTCTCACTTCAGCTGGAGGAGTGAAGGGAGCACGAGAGGAGTGCAACAGAAGAGTACTTCTCTCAGCAAAAAATACCTCTTCTAACATGTTTGAGACGATTGTACTTTTAAGGTAACTTCAGTCCTTGGTTGGCCAAAAAATGTGAACACTTTTCCAGACCGGATCCGATTTAGAAATAATAAAAGTTGAACTTAATGATGTTCACCCCCAAATGAATATATGGCACTTTGGAAATGAAATCTTCAGCTGCCTTTGGTTGTGTTAGGGGTATTAGGGGCAAAGGTCAATGGGATGCTCTGCCCTCGTATCAGTTTCAATGCTTAAGAGCTTTTATAAGGTTAGGTACCTTGTAATGGGAGAGCAGAGAGGATGTAGTTTAGGTTCAGGTTTAGGTTATATGTGCATGCTGATTTAAACACTGAAAGAGAATAATTATGTCTGAGAAAACAAATCTGATAAAAAGAAGTCCCACGCCAGGGGGTGGGGGTGCTGACGATCCTCTGTACGATTCAACATTTAAGATTTAAGATCATCTTTAAGAGTCAACATTTAAGATTTAAGATCATCTTTAAGATTCAGTGTAATCACCCTTTATGGATCTTGGGTAAACAGGAGTCAAGAGGAAAGAGCGAACCGTTAAGAGGTAAAGGTCTTCTTGAGTTTACGAGTGGTGACGCCATTGTGCAGTTTAATTACCACTCTCTACCAGCCGGTCTGGTTCCCATTATGTCAGCTAACAGCCAGCTCTCCTCTGCTCTCCTCCCTCTGCCCCACGCTGCCTTGTCCTCAGCTGGCATCTCCTTCACTGTGAAATCAATCAAAGACTAAAAAATACCCATCTTTAACCAGTAATTCACTCTCAATTCAGTCCTATTTGGTAAAAATGGTTGTCACTTTTTCCAATTCAATTCAGTTTCTTTCAAGAATTTTTCAAGAATTTCCCCATTGCAAAAACATGCACCTTATCCAGCAAATTATTCAAGTATGGAATCTTATTTTTCTTGTAAAAATCTGAGATGATTTCATGTTTCCACTGCAAATCAACTTGTGTCAAGAATTTTATTTGAAATTGTGGCTGGCAACACCTCAGACTTAGAGGAGATGTACCCAGTATGCAATGAATTAGCAGGTGCTGGAGTCTAGCAAGGAATCATGCTGCTTCCAAAGCTCCCACATATTTATTCAACTTGTGCCAACAATTAGGCCTGGCCCTCATCAGGTATCGGAAATCGTAAAAATAGACAAATCACTCCAATGTGTTTCAAAACAAAGTCCACATGTTCTCAGAAAATTCCAGAAAAAAGAAAGAATTAAGCTCTTCGAATGGCCAATTTTGAAGCATTCACTCTGCTCCAACCCCTGTTCTCTCTGCTCACTCATTCTAAAAGCCACGTCATTCCATCCTACAGAAGAAGCCACACCAGCTTACAATCTGCAGGCCTGCGTGTGGCACTGAACAACAATTGTCTTTTGCCGCCATTCCTGTCATGATTGATTCTCTCTCTTATAGCTTCAAAGACAGGATGCGGATGGAGTGTTATACCGCTAAGCTAACGATAAACAGAGGCGAGGAGTGAGCTGGGGCCTGGGGGAGTTAACGCAATCCTTTAGTGATGAGAGGATGTGGTCTTAGCATCCCTGCTCTGCAACAAAATGCTTTTGTGCCATAGAATATAAGGATGACGTATGTATTGACGCATGCAAACAACACTACACTGTGGAGAAGGATCCTTTTGTTTCCACTGCTCTGTTGTCTCCAGTTTGGGACAACAGACATTTGTCTTGTTTCTCAACACATATGTTGTCTCAGTGAGTCGTTATTGGCGTGTATCGTGTTGAGAAGTGACGCCAGTGCGTGTGACACATCTTCTAAGTGTGTGGATTAACTGGGATTATGGAGATGCGGATGTCAAATGAATCATTACCGTATTATCTTTACCTCAATTTCCCACGGGGATGGATGAAGTCTCTCTCTCTATCTCTCTCTCTTTAAAACAGACGTTAATGTCAAATGAGCCGATCAGTTTTCATCATTTTTTCCAGCGTCCTCCCATGTGTCGCGGATATAGAGAATGTGAAGATGTAACGCCGTTCTGCATGCCGGGACGGGAGCGCCATGTTATGTGTTTATTCCCCTGAATACCTTTTGTTTTTTGGCTATGGAGAAGGGAAAAGAGAACGAAGAGGGACCCTACCGGGAAGAAATTGAATCTCGATGCCAAGCTAATTATATTTGGACAAGCTAACCACTATAAACATACATCCATATGATTTGGCAGTATGAGACGAATTACCCCGATGCACTAACGTTACCTGCACTCACATAGGCTACTCGGACATTGTAAACGATCTCTTTTTTTGGACTGAGTGCAGACATCTGGCGTTAAGAAACAAGCTGATGATGTTTCACAGGATCACACAGATTGAAGGGAGGACATGGAAACAGCAGGAATCGTCATATTGGTTTGCTGCTCCAGCAGGCAGGATCACCACATCTACTATGCATTAGGGCTGTGCGATAAATCGATTTTGAATCGTAATCGAATTAATTAGTTAGGACGATGTTAAAAAAATATTAAAATCGTAAAATCGATTTTCACTTTAACTAGGGTAATTACGTTACGGTGGGGCGGCTCTCTCACCATTCGTCTTTTCTCCCCGCTGTAAAGTCTCTCTGGGAGGCTGTGACTACTGCTGGCTACTAAAGACGGCAGCAATGAACTTATTTCAACCCCTCCAAAAAGCACAGTGTGTGAGCACTGAGCACTGTGTTGCACTGCGGGGCGGGCTGTGCAAGATAACGATTACCACAACACACACGCGCGCGCGCACGAACAAAGACGTTATCACTGGACGCTGAAATGTTGCCTTTAGTTCACATAACAACACGTGAGGTCACCGAGTAACGTTAGGACTCACCTCCAAAAGCGCAAATCCACCAGTGTCAAGTGACTGCAGGTTAGCAAGCAACAGCCAGAAAGTTAGGCATAGCAAGTAGGGGTGCACCGATCACGTTTTTTGCCACCGATCACCGATTGCCGATCACCTATGAGAAATATCTGCCCAACCGATCATCGACCGATCACCGATTACCGATTACCGATCCCCGATATATATATATATATATTTATTTATTTATTTTGTAAGCAGCTATAGCAGTCTATTATAGAACAGTTTCCATTTTACATATAGGCCTACATTTCATGCATCAAATTGAAAGTGCAGCACATTTTCTTTTTTTTCTACATCAATATTTTATATTTTGTAGGCTAAAGGAAACCGCCAACATGATTTTTTGTGTGTGAGATAATTGGAGCACAAGACTGTGTTGAACTAAATGGCTAGTAGTTCAGTCCAGTTCCCTCAGTTCAGTTTATAAAAGAACAAAACTCATTCCACTTCAGGATTTCCATGTTACCAGTTCAATGCAGTTCAGTTCACTCAACAAAAATACTCCATTTTCCGGGATTTCCCTGTTACACAAGAAAAATAACTTCGATCCAAGTTAACTATTTTATCGATTAAGCTAAAGCGGCTAAAGCTAACCGGAGCTATTAACGTTAGGAGGATACACGCAAATATGGATCAAACACGGACTTAACAGCATGCAAATGCCTCGGTAGGCGGGAGGACTGGAGGTAACTTCTCTCTGCTGAGTCTGCTCATCACCAGCTGATGTGTGTGATTCAAAGATGCAAGGGGTGTGTTGACAGTCTGGTGTGGTGTGTGGAGGTGAGTACCGTAATTTTCGGACTATAGCCGCGGCTTTTCCCCCATTTTTCGGCCCTGCGGCTTATATAACGGTGCGGCTTATCTATGGATTTTTACAGCTAACGGCCACTAGGGGACCTCCTAAATCTATGGATTTTGGTACGAGAGACAGAACGAGAGCAAGACAGACATTACGAGAGCGAGACCCTGATTGGATGATGTTGCAAAAAATGTGCCTCGCGACCTGATTGGAGCACTGTGCCACTACGCTCTATCAGCCACTACTGTAAAACACCCTCCCTCCTCCCACCCTCCCTCGCTCCGGGGGAAAAATGTCGGCGATTGAGCCAGAAACACAGTCTGAATGAAATTGAATGTAACGTTCCCAATTCTATGTATTACATTCTAAAAACTTAACGGCAACATTTTGGAAGGCTAAGCCACACAACTAGCTTGTTGTAATCTAACATCATGCTTCAAAAGATGGAGAACTGGCTGTGGTACGACGATGAGGATGCAAAACATGTAATTTGCATGTTTCGTTCCACCCATGTTTCGTCCACGCTGCCAAATTCAATGGAATGAAACGAATCTTGTAGTCTATGTTGGACGTAGTGAAGTGTTTTTGATTGATTTGTTCATCGGACTCAAAACGGTCTCCGCTGATAAGACACGGAGATCTCTGTTACAGGCAGGCGCTACGCCTCCTCCTGACCAGTTTTAAACATTAAAACACCTGCGGCTTATAGTCCAGTGCGGCTTATATATGTAACAATCATTCAATTTAGCTGCTGCGGCTTATATTCAGGTGCAATTCTGAGCACACATGAGCATGTGTGATTCACTGACAAATGAGAAGTTGGGCCCTATCTTCCCCCTGCCCTTAAAATAGCGTTTAACGCCAGGCGCAGCGCTATTTAGTGGGCGTGATCAAGCGCAGTCCCTATTTTCCCCTCGGCGCTAAACCCGGCCTTAACCACGCCTTTTAGGCGTAGAATTATTCACAACTGTGGTCATTGGTGAACTGCATTTACGCAATGACATTCTTCCTTTCGAAGCTCCGATCCACTCGATCCAGTCCGGGTTGTGGCTGCATGCTGTCATCTCTTCATGCAAATTTGGATATCTCAGCACATCACAGATCATAGCCTGAATAAAACAATTCAACCTACAGCCAGGCAAATACAGATCTGTTCACCAGGGCTGATGCGGTCTCCCTGTTAGCCTACAATATAGAACGTTAACTATCGGTGACATTCATGATACCATCCAATTCCATGATCTTTATGTTGTGAACACATAACTTTCACAATAGTGAACAAGCACCCCCACTCGGCTCATTCAGGGCAGGTAGTTTTATAACTTGTAGGTTACCTGCTGCTCCTGCACATCACAGCACAGGCTAAATGATGCACATAAATATAGCCTACATTATGTAAAGTCATGGCATAAATGTGTTTTTATTGAAAAAGTACGTGTCAAGTAAGCTAACTCTTGTTGGAGCAGAGATCACAGTACAATCGTGTTACGGTTGTCACTCGTCTATACCACATGGTATTTGCGACGGATATATATTCCACCTGGATTACATATATGTTTCACATAGGGTTGTGTTTTGATTTTTATGTTTTATTTTGTCCAATATTGAAATGTTCTAGAATTGCATGTTGTGTTAACATAAATATTATTTCTATCTACCACTTAGCCTACTTAGGCTGATTTGGTTGCTATTTCTTGTCAAAATGTATTAGCCTCAATGCATGCTGGGAGATTTCACATGTCTGTCTGTGTGTGGCTTTGGTAGGGGAGTCGGCGCACTGAATAAGGCCTGGTTTTGAAAAGCGCTAATCGCTATATTAACGCCAGTGGGGAAGATAGCGTTTAAGACCGAAACGCCCATTCTGGCCTATTCTGGCACTGCGCCACACCTCTTTGGCGTAAAGCGCATTTCGGGGCCTAAAAACATGATGCTATCTTCCCGAGTCAGGCGCAAAGCGTGTTTTTTTCCGTTTAACGCCAGTTTAGCGCCT
>NC_139624.1:35139617-35164617 GCF_964638095.1 Poromitra crassiceps
TTGTGCTTACATTGTGAGTCTCATCACTCTTTCCCAGGAGTTGAAATGTAGCCGTGGGCAGAAGGAACGGCCTGACCCTGTAGTCGTCTGAGTAATTGCCGGAGTGCAAAATGTTTGCCTGGTTATTGGGTAATGGAGAGAGAGAGAGGAGAGAGAGGAAAGATAGTGAGTGAGAGACGGAGATAGGAGGAGCCCAAGAGAGACGTGCAGACAGGTGAAGTGGAAGAATTTATTTATTGGTTAAATGTGTTGATTAATGTCAGAGAGAGAGAGAGACAGACAGACCGACCTTAGTGTTTGACCTGTTCCTAATGGACTGGGATGGGGTCTAATAAGTCTATTTCTCTACAGGTAGGGCAGATATTATCTCTCTGGCGGCCATTTTCCTCACCACAGTAGACCAGTAAATCACTCGCACAGACTCAGGAGGTCAGTGGAGAAGGCTGGGCTTTCAGCTGTAACGTTACACTGTCGTCTATAACAGTGGTTCTCAACTGCCTCACGACCCAATTTTCAGAATGTAGCCTAACTAATGTAGTTTAGCCCCCTTCGCAACAAGCTAGCATGGCATGTTGGTACCAATAGATGCTTTAGGGTCTTCTAGTTATGCCTCCGCCGGCGAAGCCAGGCCGAAGGCATTATGGATCCGGGTTGTCCGTCCGTACGGCCGTACGGATGTCCGTCCGTACGGATGTTTGTTAACGCCATATCTGAGGAACGCCTTGACGGAATTTCATCAGATTCGCCTTAAACATTCACTTAGGCTCAAGGATGATCTGATTAGATTTTGGTGGTCAAAGGTCAAAGGTCAAGGTCACTGTGACCTCTCGAACGCCATTTTCAAGCTTGTTAACGCGATATCTGAGGAACGCCTGGACGGAATTTCATCAGATTCGCCTTAAACATTCACTTAGGCTCAAGGATGATCTGATTAGATTTTGGTGGTCAAAGGTCAAAGGTCAAGGTCACTGTGACCTCTCGAACGCCATTTTCAAGCTTGTTAACGCGATATCTGAGGAACGCCTGGACGGAATTTCATCAGATTCGCCTTAAACATTCACTTAGGCTCAAGGATGATCTGATTACATTTTGGTGGTCAAAGGTCAAAGCTCAAGGTCACTGTGACCTCTCGAACGCCATTTTCAAGCTTGTTAACGCGATATCTGAGGAACGCCTGGACGGAATTTAATCAGATTCACCTTAAACATTCACTTAGGCTCAAGGATGATCTGATTAGATTTTGGTGGTCAAAGGTCAAAGGTCAAGGTCACTGTGACCTCTCAAACACCATTTTCAAGCTTGTTAACGCCATATCTGAGGAACGCCTGGACGGAATTTCATCAGATTCGCCTTAAACATTCACTTAGGCTCAAGGATGAACTGATTCCATTTTGGTTATCAAAGGTCAAAGGTCAAGGTCACAGTGACCTAACAAATGCCATTTTCAAGCTCGGTAACGCCATATCTCAGTAACACATTGACTAAATTTCTTCACATTTGGCTCAAATATCCAATTCTGCACAGAAACGCCTTGATGCAATTTCTTCCAATTTGGCTCCAACATCCACTTGGACTCAAGAATGAACTAATGGCGGAGGCATAAGTCCGCGTTGCGGTCGTTCTAGTTTCATATTGTACCAGTACCTTCACTCTGGCTTTAGAAATTATCCCGCTACAGCCTCTGAAAGACAGTAATTTCGGCTGCGGATGCCAGCATCCTCAATTAGTAGAACTTTTTTTCACATGCACACATCCGCGACCCACTTTTGGGTCCTGATGCACCAGTTGAGAAACACTGGTCTATAATGTGTACAGTCTTATAGTGATCACTTTGGGACTTCAGAAACTGTAATTTCAGATTTATTGCAGATTAGGCCTACCATCTAATTGACATTTGCATACAGTATTTATTACATGAATACAGTACATAAAGTAATGAAATGGACAGCTTCGATATTTACTGAATTTTATTCACCTTCAAAATACAATAAGTTAGCTGCCTGCAGCTGTCTCAATTAACACAGCGGTCTCGCATATACAGACAGAGATTCCCGTGATCTCTCCATATACAGAGAGACATGCAGCAAGTATTGCTGCTGCATCTCGTTGGCTCATTTTTGGCAGTTTGTAAGTAAAAAAATATATTATTGGTGTAGTTTAATTCCCCCCCCCCCATTGTTCTCATCTATGAGAAGACCCAAAATGATCACTGTAAGCGGACTCCTACTATAAACGGATTAATCAAACAGCATATGTATAGGAACTAGGAATCTTTCGTGCTACGTTACTACTGTAAGATATGATTCTGTATTTCCCCACCTGTGAGAGGCAGCAATGTGCCACGAGGCATCCAGTCTGCCAGAAAGCCATTAGAAGAAGAAGAAGAAGAAGATTCTGTAAGCTTTTTGATCCATAGCCTATAAGCGGTTGATCGCTATAACCGTGATCACTCTAAGTGGATTCCACTTCATATGCAAAGTGATATATTGTTTACTGTGTGCTTTACATCTTGCGCTCCGCTGGTATACATGTATAAACATTCATGTTGCTGCACTATAGCTGTCGGCATCAGCGCCACCAAGACTCATGTTCCCTGTGTACGTCTCTTCTTGTTGTTAGATGAATTCATTCAGATTCTCATATGAAAGGTGACTGACACGATTCAAAGCCAGCTCTCTCACTCATGCCCAATGCAAACATCTGCATCATGCACGTTCCTTTGTTGTTGTTGTTGTGCGTGAATGCTGGGGCACTCATATGAAATCACTCTCCAGCTAGTGCAACCCCAAACATCTAGGGCAAGGAATCTTTCTGCTAAACAGCCATCGTCGGCACGTACAGCCCAATCAGGTTCAGCGTGACACAGCTCGTTTCATTCAAGATTCAAAATGTAAGATTTCAGATTCACTTTAACTCATTCTCTGCCAGGGTCATTTCGGTCTGTGTGCTCCCAGTGCCAGGATTTTGAGCATATTTCCGGATCTTCCAGGACCCACAGAATATTTTATGCTAGGAATAAAATTACACAACATATCTCACAATAAAGCAGAGACTCTCTTCTTACCCCTTGTAAAAAACTGAAACTCTACCATGTTTCCTTGTTTAGTTACAAGCAGTGGAAGTTAGCTTGTTTTCACTAAAAATGCCCTCCTTGGAAGAGAAATAGGAGAAAAATAGGTTTTTAGTGAAGGACACCGTTTCAAGCAGAACTCTCTTTTGAGCCTTTTATTTTTTGCCTCAGTGACACATCAGACATATACAGTATTTGTTTCCCCCCCCCCAAAAAAAAAAAAAAAAAAAGTTTTTACTGACTTTTACTTCCTGGAAGTTATTTACCAGATAGTCCAAGACTGGACGGACCTTGAACAATCTGTCACCTGGGTTTGCTACAGTATTGTCAGTAAAATGGAAGAACCTCAGAATAAGTCGGAACCTATTTCGAGACATGGTCTTTCCGAAATAGGGGGAGCCATCCCCTTTCCATGTGGGTGACCTGTAAATTATAGAATAGAAATACATAATTACCATAAAATACATATCATAAAAAATACATATATTACAATACATGTATTTACAATACAATAACGTCTTTTTTTGTATGTGGTAAGTGTGATGAGAAACCTTTTGTCCTTACCCACAGGACTGGGACTGGACTCCATCGACTCAGAGTCTGAAAACACAAAATATCAAAGTATGATAAATATGTGCACAAAATCAAATAAATAATTTACTTTTACAGTTGCCATGTGGATTTTTAGCTTAGCTTGATAAAAGCATAAACAAATGGAACCAAATGTCTCTCTCTCTCTCTCTCTCTCTCTCTCTCTCTCTCTCTCTCTCTCTCTCTCTCTCTCTCTCTCTCTCTCTCTCTCTCACACACACTCTCTCACACACACACAGGAATCACACAGGTAGCTGCAGGCAGCCAAATGGCCGCACATGATCATCACTAACGTATCGATCACAATAAAACAGTATACCTTCTGCACAACGTTGCACAACACAGAGCTAGTCGAGTCGCTAAGTTTACACAGACGGCTGTGTGTGATCATTTCATCTCAAACGCGATACAAAAAAAATAGGCTACTTCTTACCATCGTCATCGCTCTCTCGAAGTGGCACCCATTCCTCCTCCGATTCATCTGTGTCAGACGGATCAGAACGCTGTGAAGGGGAGCCTTCGTCGCAGCCCCATGGTCTCTTCGATTGTCCGCTGGCGTGGACCGGGGTGCATGCTGGAACTGGGCCCAGGCAGGGAATCTAAAGTGTTGAGGACGCGCTGCGCCGGCCACCGCCTCTCTTCATCTGCTACTGCTAAATAGATTACTGCTAAATGGGTGACTATACTATAAATACTAAACGTGATTTAGCGGGTTCCTTTTATCAGTTTGACTTGAAACAATGTCACAGGCTGGGAAAGGGTCTGATCTAATGTAAACAACCAAAACATGAAAGTACGTCCGAGGCACAGAACGCCATTGTTAAAAGTACGTCCCGGTACGTCCTTGGCAGAGAATGAGTTAATAGCCACAGTAAGTAATTAGAAATGCATGTTTTACCAATAGGCCTTTTTGCTGTCTGTCTTTCTTTGGTTTTTGAATTAAGAACCTGCAGCTTCAATATGAAATGCCAGAAATTCTCATTAGAGAGCAACTATGAGTGTCAGTTTGAGTTAAGTTGCATTTGGACTGGAGTTAAGAATCAGCAAGAACTTAAAGCAGGACTAAACCCCAAAACACTTTTTTTCAGCTTTTAACCAATATATATGGCTTTTTGGGTGGTGTGTGCAGAATTCTGGTCAAAATTTCCACATTTGAGACCAAATTTATAATATTCTACAATCTTATCATTTTCAACAGCATAAGTGCCCTCTATGGGTTCTTTTTTTTGCCCTCCAAAATGGTACAACCTGACGTCACGGCGTACTCTCCCCTTCCCCACATGTTTTTTTCATGTGATTATTACTGTAGTTCACGCCAGGAAAGTTGCAACATCTCCATTCACTCCAATGGCCCTGTTTTTAGCGCTAGCCCTTTAAGAGCACAATGCATCATGGGTAACCGCCTACTTTGGCTAATGTTAGCAGCTAGTTAGTTATGTTACATGCAATGGCCAACAGAATGGGGGAATTTCTGAAGCCCATCCTGGAATTCCATTAATTCGAAAGGCCGTAGGGGGGCGCACGTCAGGTCCGGAAGTGACGACACGTACATTGGCTTCAATTGAAAAATGAGCCGACTTCTCTCTCGGTCTGTATCTTAAATAAACATTTTCCGAATGAGTTTATGGTCTGAATAAACAATTTCAAGTCTTTTTCATGCTCTCATGGGCTCCGTTTTCTAAATGATGTTCCAATTTCGAGTAAGAGGCGATAAAAAAAGACTAACTTTTGGGGCGGGATTTTCCTTGATTGACACCAGCCACAGGAAACCAGATGATCCCAACCACAGCACAACCAGTTGCCAAGGCAGGCTAGCTAGCTAGCTAGCAACGTAGCCATAGATTAAAAGTAAACTACCAGAAACAGCGTTACCTTTATGATCTTTTAATGATGTTAGTAGACACACGTAACAGTATAGATCCCCGTTATGAGGTCTGTTGATCAAAATAACACCTAACGCTATATCGAAATCGGGTTTTAGCGGACGGGCAGCGACCATACAAGCTGGGGCTTCAGAGCTGATCACCTGGACACATTTTACGGCGAAATTATCTGATAAATTGGTCTGTGCAGCTCTGTGGTGATCAGCTAATGTCTTCATAGCATTGTGATTATGATTTAATGCATTATGGAAGATAAATGCTGGTTGGTATGGTATGGTATGGTATGGTGTTTATTCTTAATCCCCGAGGGGAAACATGGTTTGCCACCAGAGCGAGTATAGATACACAAACAAGAAACAGTAACATACAGCACAATAACACAGTAGAAAGAGAGAGAGAGCCTCACAATGCAGAGCTAGCAGTGTTCATTAAAGAATTTTACAGAAGCAAGAACAAAAGGACACTAGCTAGGATACCTTGGTAGAACACATGAAGAAGTGACCTGCTGATGTCAAACGATCTAAGCTTCCTCAAGTGGAAAAGTCGAGACTGGGCCTTCTTGAACACAATCTGTGTTCTTCTTCCAGTCCAGCTTACTGTCCAGGTGGACAGCGAGATACTTGTAGGACTGAACTATTTCTACCTCCAGCCCTTTAATTATGACAGGGGAGACTTCTGCCTTCTTCCTCCCAAAATCAATAACTAGCTCTTTGGTCTTTTCAACATTGAGCAGTAAGAAATTGTCATCAAAACAAATAAATCAATCTCCTTTTTATAGGCCCAGTCGTCACCTTTGTTGATGAGACCAATAAGAGCAGTATCATAAGAAAATTTCTGCATATGACACATGGCCTCACTATGTCTGCAGTCCGCAGTATAAAGAATAAAGAAAAAAGGAGCTAAAACTGTTCCTTGAGGGGCTCCAGTTTTTGTCCAGATAATATCTGATACAATGTCGTCCAGCCTAACAAACTGAGGTCGAGGCACAAGATATCTCATGCACCAGGCGATGGTTGAATTATGCAATTTATATTGAATCAGTTTATTTGCTAGAATGTGTGGCTGGATAGTGTTGAAGGCGCTCGAAAAATCAAAAAACATTTCCCTAACAGAGCTGGCAGATGATTCAAGGTGACTATACATACGATGTAACATCAAAATCAGCGCATCATCAACTCCTACACTCTTCCTGTATGCAAATCAATGGTTTAACACAATGAAAATAATTCCCTACCAAACATGTAAAGTGACGCTTCTGGGCAGTAGACCATTTGGGCATAACGTTATGTAATGTGACATGATCACCACATTTCAATAAATATAACGTTTTTGCACATTTGAATGCTGCTGGTCGTTTGTTTAATGCTGTATATATTGGACATTTAAAGCTGATACACAATTGTGTTGAGGTAATTCCGCAAAGCTCAGTTAAAAATATAACGTGTAACACTTGACACAATCAAATGTAACTTTTTCACAGCAATACTATACAGTCCAGCCCACCATGGTATGGTGAGCTAATTGTTTGAATTATATCGAAATATATTTGCATGGTGTAGCATAATGCAGTCTGTTAAGATACTGTAGCTAGCTAGATACTCTGACACGGAAAGGCAGACAAGCTAGTAGCAGGGATCTTGTCACACTGATTCCAGATAAACTATACAATAATACTGTACCATAATACCACAAGCTAAAGGCAGCATATGCCAATGGTAGGCTGGGTAGCATTAGCTAACGTCATCCAGGCTATACAGTAACGTTAGGCTATTATAAAGTTATGAAACGCTGATTCAGACGTTACAATAATATGACATAATATGAGCCAGTTAGCCTAGCTAGAGAGAGTAATTTCAGACCACCAGATATCACCATATTTCATTTCAATAAACATAAAGCATTCATTGATTGAAGCAGACGCTGGTCGGTTAAGTTTCTCCGTCGTCATGTCCAATCTTCGGCTCGTAGTTTGTGTTCACTCGACATCAACAATCTTATACATGATAATATACAACAAGGCTATCTTTGTTGACAATGTTTATTGACAAAAGCATTAAAACAAGCAAATATAACAATATGAAAACAACTTGAACAAGATGGATGTCATGGCTAGGAGGAAATGTTTCAGAGCGCAATTCGGACCCTCCCCCGAGTCCCATCCACGCTCACTCCCCTTCCTGTTTTCCCGGCTCCAGGTTTGAACAGATTTCCCACAATGCACCAGGAAAATCCATTCATCCAATCAAACGAAATCAAACAATATTGGGAAGTGAGCTTCATTTTGCCATGTCAAAAACATATGGCTCAGGTAGTCCAGATAATATATACAGTCAATGGTTACATGGCAGTAAAACGCCACTGAATGACCAAATTGATTTTAACCATTTCAGGCAAAACCATTTCCATTGTTTATAACTAACCAACACTGTCATGAAAAAAAAAGAAAAAGGGGATTGGGAGGCGGGTCATAGCGTCTCTGTCGATGATTTGATTTGACAGTTCTGGGCACTGGCGTTGGTGTTGGCCAATCCTGGCGTGTTCCACCCCCAAATCGATTGTGTTCTGGTGCAAAGCGAGTGGGTTCCAGGATGAGCAGGCTCTCTGAGGCACGCGCCAATTACATTATCTTTAGAGCAGCGCAGTAAATACAATATTCCTGGAATGCGAGTTTAACGAAACAGTTACATGTCCTCTGCATTCTACATCAAATAAAGACATTACTGTTTGTTTTATTTTGTATGTTACATACTTATTGGCCAAGTTATGTTAGTTTATGGGCTAGGAATTCTGCCAGGGTACCAGGGACTATAGGCGACTATTTGCCTGCAGAGTTTTCAAATCAAGTAGAATACCGTTTTGCCAGAAATCTGGGGGGTTTAGTCCTGCTTTAAGTACAAATCCATCCTTAGCTGTTTCAGAGGTTTTGTCCCAACAACTCAAGCCAGTAAATTTTCATTCACATCATACGGGAAATCTGATGTCGATGGCCATTCATTGTGAAAAGCTCAGTGCTGACCAACTTTTATCGATCGACAAGCTTGTCAACCATCCGCATATCGGCTGAGTTTCCGGTCACTCAGCTCTGAAAGAATGAATAGACCTCCGGTGACTTGTTGATGGTGTTGCTTGCAGTGTGCAGAGTTTGTCCACCAGGCGCCTCCTCTTTTTGTGTGTGTGCAGTGTTAAACAGATACTTGTGTGCAAATCTCAGCTCTTTCTGCTGTGATTGCTGAAATCTGTTTGAAGAGCAGTAAGCAAGTACTTAATTTATTTTGTCATGCAAATCTTATATATCATTTATCTACAATGCTCCATGAACAAACAACCATATGAGCTCTTGGGTGCCCCCCGGTGGCTCACCGAGTAGAGCAAATCATCGACACGCTATTATGGTCCGCCTCTCAACCCTGTCATCTCAGACAAGATTTGTTTTCAGACTCTGAAACGTCTCAGACCCTTGTGCTACTTGCAGTCCGTTGGGTTCATTTCATCTTTAAGCTCTTACTGTAGCACTGTCAAGAACAAGCAACAATGCTAACATTGGAGAAAAGGGGAAAAGCCTAACCCCCCCCCGGTTCTTGTTTGACACGAAGCCTTACAGGCAATGTACACCAGATGCGTTACGGCTGCATTGCGGCTCCAGTAGGACTGCTGAATCAACTCTCGCCCATGGTAATAGATGGGTAATACATGTGGTACGGAAAAATTACGCACCTGTTCTATTTTTGTCGGATCCCGCATACGTCTGACAGATTACATGAGTGTGGGTTAGGGTTAGCGTTAGGGACATTAGCCTTTAGGCCAGTTCCACCATAAGACTCTAGATCCAAACCAATTCCCATTGTAACATGTACAGTATGGGGATAAGGACACAGTTGGGTGCTTGTGTTTTCTGAAGAATCATTACTTGCAGTAAAGAGTTATGAAAATGCTTTCCACATTGGCTCGGCCCCCCGCTGAGTTCAATGAGGAAGTGAGGAAAGGCTCATTGGAGCATTTCTTCCTCTCAGTCGGCTGTGAACGCTTCTTCACGCCTGGCCAGATTTTTTTTAGCCTGCGTGCAAAATGAACAGAATAAAATAACGGCATGAGAACAGGAAAAACTGATGTGACAGAAAGAGAGAAATGAAAAGGAAACAAGAGAGAGAGAAAAAGTGAATGTTTTATTGCTTTGATTTAAGAGGCGGTTATGCTTCCAATGGGAGGAGGACGTGGCTTCTATAAGACAGTGCAGTCAAAGTGAACTTGAGTCCTGAGGACGCTTTAAATGAATAAACAGAGCAAAGAGGATGAAGATGGCACTGTCAAGGACACTGACCTCACCTGGCTGGAGGACCAGTGGAGGTGGATCATGCAGGGTTTAGCCAGGTGGATTATGCAGGGTTTAGTGGAGGTGGATCATGCAGGGTTTAGCGAGGTGGATCATGCAGGGTTTAGCGAGGTGGATCATGCAGGGTTTAGCGAGGTGGATCATGCAGGGTTTAGTGGAGGTGGATCATGCAGGGTTTAGCGAGGTGGATCATGCAGGGTTTAGCCAGGTGGATCATGCAGGGTTTAGCGGAGGTGGATCATGCAGGGTTTAGTGGAGGTGGATCATGCAGGGTTTAGCGAGGTGGATCATGCAGGGTTTAGTGGAGGTGGATCATGCAGGGTTTAGTGGAGGTGGATCATGCAGGGTTTAGTGGAGGTGGATCATGCAGGGTTTAGCGAGGTGGATCATGCAGGGTTTAGTGGAGGTGGATCATGCAGGGTTTAGCGAGGTGGATCATGCAGGGTTTAGCGGGGTGGATCATGCAGGGTTTAGTGGAGGTGGATCATGCAGGGTTTAGTGGAGGTGGATCATGCAGGGTTTAGTGGAGGTGGATCATGCAGGGTTTAGTGGAGGTGGATCATGCAGGGTTTAGCCAGGTGGATCATGCAGGGTTTAGTGGAGGTGGATCATGCAGGGTTTAGTGGAGGTGGATCATGCAGGGTTTAGTGGAGGTGGATCATGCAGGGTTTAGTGGAGGTGGATCATGCAGGGTTTAGTGGAGGTGGATCATGCAGGGTTTAGTGGAGGTGGATCATGCAGGGTTTAGTGGAGGTGGATCATGCAGGGTTTAGCCAGGTGGATCATGCAGGGTTTAGTGGAGGTGGATCATGCAGGGTTTAGCCAGGTGGATCATGCAGGGTTTAGTGGAGGTGGATCATGCAGGGTTTAGCGAGGTGGATCATGCAGGGTTTAGCCAGGTGGATCATGCAGGGTTTAGCCAGGTGGATCATGTAGGGTTTAGCCAGGTGGATCATGCAGGGTTTAGCCAGGTGGATCATGCAGGGTTTAGTGGAGGTGGATCATGCAGGGTTTAGTGGAGGTGGATCATGCAGGGTTTAGTGGAGGTGGATCATGCAGGGTTTAGTGGAGGTGGATCATGCAGGGTTTAGTGGAGGTGGATCATGCAGGGTTTAGTGGAGGTGGATCATGCAGGGTTTAGTGGAGGTGGATCATGCAGGGTTTAGCCAGGTGGATCATGCAGGGTTTAGTGGAGGTGGATCATGCAGGGTTTAGCCAGGTGGATCATGCAGGGTTTAGTGGAGGTGGATCATGCAGGGTTTAGCGAGGTGGATCATGCAGGGTTTAGCCAGGTGGATCATGCAGGGTTTAGCCAGGTGGATCATGTAGGGTTTAGCCAGGTGGATCATGCAGGGTTTAGCCAGGTGGATCATGCAGGGTTTAGCCAGGTGGATTATGCAGGGTTTAGCGGAGGTGGATCATGCAGGGTTTAGCAAAACACTCCCTTACTGACTTTTGGAAGGCTTTCATTGCAATAATCACTTTGCGGAAAATATCATTATTCTGTTATCCAGCAACTCTTAAATACAAATGGTCCAGTCAGTAAAAGTGTCATTTTGTCAGCCAAGGGCTGGAATTATCTTCTATCTACTAAAAAGTGTTGTCATTTTCTAAAGGTTTGTGCTGTGAACCCTATCGTCAAGGCCATGATACACAGGAAACATTTTTAGGTTTAGTTATGAGGCAGCTTTGCCAACTAATGTCTTCTTTATTATATTTTTGTTTCTTATATTTGACTGTGTTACTCTTGGCTCACCCTCTTCTCCAATCCCATTTGTGTATCTCCACCCATGCAGAGACAATATTTCCCATCCATGGTTACATTCACATTTGACATTTCAGACATGAAGTTGCTTTTATCCAGAACAATCTCAAGCAAACACACACATTTAGCAAGTCTGCTGCTTATACTCAAGTTGTGATATTAAGCCCAGCCAACAGGCAACTACTGACAAATCTATGAATGTGTCTGCTTACTGTACTGTCCACTTTGGCAGGTAGCCCGTGTGGGAAGTACTTTCGTATTCTGAAAAAGTTTATGGCTGCTCAAATTAGTTGTGCATTTTGTAGCCAGTAAAGTTATTTTCTTCCTTGGTAGTGTCCACTAATGTTTTTCCTTCACAGACTATGTGTACCACGCATAGTACACGCAGCAGCACACTATGGTTTCTGTGTTTCTCACAGTTTGGTTTGGTATAAAGTATGTGATACTTTACTGATCTCTATCCACCTTATTTTTGGCGGCCATTTTTGCCTGATCTGCTGATGGGTGCTTCTTCCGGTGTGATCCTCCCAGCCTTGTTGCTGATAGCTTGACAGCAAGCAAGCAAGCTGCAGCAATAGTCACGTTAAACCGGACCTTGTACGCACAATTATTTTTTACAGTGGGGCATTCAAAAATAAGGTGGATAAGCCATAGTGGATCTGGCAGAGTTTCAGTGTCTTGCTCAAGGGCACTTCAGCAGGGTGATGGATGCAGAGGCTTCAACTCCCTACACACTACGTATGGGAATGATGGAGGCGTTCTAGTCAAATATATTGGGCACATATTCAAAACATGACGGCACGGTTACATGCTTGTTTTTGCATGCTGATCCCCCACACAAACAGTACAGTGGAAATCCAATCCCACAGCTGATTTATGTGTTGTGACAATAGGCAGCTTCATAAGACAAGTGGCTCTATAGAGTTGGCTGAGACGTGTGATGTCATAAGACAAGTAGCATGGCTCTATAGAGTTGGCTGAGACGTGTGATGTCATAAGACAAGTAGCATGGCTCTATAGAGTTGGCTGAGATGTGTGATGTCATAAGACAAGTAGCATGGCTCTATAGAGTTGGCTGAGATGTAAGACAAGTAGAGTTGGCTGAGATGTGTGGTGTCATAAGAGAAGTAGCATGGCTCTATAGAGTTGGCTGAGATGTGTGGTGTCATAAGAGAAGTAGCATGGCTCTATAGAGTTGGCTGAGACGTATGATGTCTGTCATAAGACAAGTAGCATGGCTCTATAGAGTTGGCTGAGACATGTGATGTCATAAGACAAGTAGCATGGCTCTATAGAGTTGGCTGAGACATGTGATGTCATAAGACAAGTAGCATGGCTCTATAGAGTTGGCTGAGATGTGTGATGTCATAAGACAAGTAGCATGGCTCTATAGAGTTGGCTGAGACGTGTGATGTCATAAGACAAGTAGCATGGCTCTATAGAGTTGGCTGAGACGTGTGATGTCATAAGACAAGTAGCATGGCTCTATAGAGTTGGCTGAGACGTGTGATGTCATAAGACAAGTAGCATGGCTCTATAGAGTTGGCTGAGATGTGTGATGTCATAAGACAAGTAGCATGGCTCTATAGAGTTGGCTGAGATGTAAGACAAGTAGAGTTGGCTGAGATGTGTGGTGTCATAAGACAAGTAGCATGGCTCTATAGAGTTGGCTGAGACGTATGATGTCTGTCATAAGACAAGTAGCATGGCTCTATAGAGTTGGCTGAGACATGTGATGTCATAAGACAAGTAGCATGGCTCTATAGAGTTGGCTGAGACATGTGATGTCATAAGACAAGTAGCATGGCTCTATAGAGTTGGCTGAAATGTGTGATGTCATAAGACAAGTAGCATGGCTCTATAGAGTTGGCTGAGACGTATGATGTCATAAGACAAGTAGCATGGCTCTAGAGTTGGCTGAGACGTATGATGTCACAAGACAAGTAGCATGGCTCTATAGAGTTGGCTGAGACGTATGATGTCATAAGACAAGTAGCATGGCTCTATTAGCTGAGATGTGTGATGTCAGCTGCACCTTTCCGTTGTGTTGTTTTATAGCTTCGCTACCATTCATCTTCCCACTCACACAACTATGTAGTGCCGTTTGTCACTGTAACGTTAGAGGATGTCATAAATCTAACCAATGATAAGTGTGTGCGTGTGTGTGTGTGTGTGTGTACTGTATGTGTGCACGTGTGCACGAGCGCGTGTGTGTGTGCACGAGCGTCTGTGTGTGCGTGTGTGAATGTGTGCATCTCTGCTTTATATTACAACACGGATATGACATCAGTAGATGTGTTTTCTGGGACGTTTTGAGGTCCCGTTTTCTCCAGTTACATTATCCCCATCTATAGGTTGCTTAGCAACACCTTGGCTAAAAGCAGGGTTATGCTCATTTGTCTGTTCAAGCCCAGTTCCATTGTAATGATGCTGCATGAGGCCCATACTGTAATTGTTTTAAGATGCTTTCACTCTTTCTAGAATCTTGAGAGGCTCAACAACGAGTATCCTGTAAGTATCCAGGAACACAGGGGGGCTGAGAATGAGAGTATCATGTAAGGATCCAGGAACACAGGGGAGCTGAGAATGAGAGTATCATGTAAGGATCCAGGAACACAGGGGGGGGCTGAGAATGAGAGTATCATGTAAGGATCCAGGAACACAGGGGAGCTGAGAATGAGAGTATCCTGTAAGGATCCAGGAACACAGGGGGAGCTGAGAATGAGAGTATCCTGTAAGGATCCAGGAACACAGGGGAGCTGAGAATGAGAGTATCATGTAAGGATCCAGGAACACAGGGGAGCTGAGAATGAGAGTATCCTGTAAGGATCCAGGAACACAGGGGAGCTGAGAATGAGAGTATCCTGTAAGGATCCAGGAACACAGGGGAGCTGAGAATGAGAGTATCATGTAAGGATCCAGGAACACAGGGGGAGCTGAGAATGAGAGTATCCTGTAAGGATCCAGGAACACAGGGGAGCTGAGAATGAGAGTATCATGTAAGGATCCAGGAACACAGGGGGCTGAGAATGAGAGTATCATGTAAGGATCCAGGAACACAGGGGGGCTGAGAATGAGAGTATCCTGTAAGGATCCAGGAACACAGGGGAGCTGAGAATGAGAGTATCCTGTAAGGATCCAGGAACACAGGGGGGCTGAGAATGAGAGTATCATGTAAGGATCCAGGAACACAGGGGAGCTGAGAATGAGAGTATCATGTAAGTATCCAGGAACACAGGGGAGCTGAGAATGAGAGTATCATGTAAGGATCCAGGAACACAGGGGGGGCTGAGAATGAGAGTATCCTGTAAGGATCCAGGAACACAGGGGAGCTGAGAATGAGAGTATCATGTAAGGATCCAGGAACACAGGGGGAGCTGAGAATGAGAGTATCATGTAAGGATCCAGGAACACAGGGGGGCTGAGAATGAGAGTATCCTGTAAGGATCCAGGAACACAGGGGAGCTGAGAATGAGAGTATCCTGTAAGGATCCAGGAACACAGGGGGGCTGAGAATGAGAATTGTAGAGTTTGGGTGAAAATTAGATATGCAACATACAGAAACATGCTACAGAATTGTACAGAATGATTGACAGCACAAAATTTAAACAGATTATGAGGCTTTGTAAGGATAGCAACTTACATCCTTGACGTACGTTGCCACAGTTGACATAATGATACTATTAACACATTGAGTGCCAAGGACGTCTCTGGACGTCCTAAAAAAATGTAACGAGGAGTGCCAAGGACGTCTGTGGACGTCCTAAAATCATAATTCATATTATTCCATAATTCTGCTGTTTAAGGTCGTACCTAGCCAGTGAGCATGAATCCCTTCAAGAGATCACACGGCGCCACCTTAAACATCGACACGGGAGCTGCGCCACCCACCTCAGATCCTTTACTTTGTGCAGGAGAAAGCAGGGAAAGACGTGATCAAAGGGGAAACCGATGCATGCTTCAGCCAGAGCCGTATAGATTGCTCTGTCTGCAGCGGACAGTTGGCTCGGCTGCATTCTCGCCCACAACTGAGCTCTTCTGCTTCTATCTATCTCCACACGATTCCCTGCCAGAAAGCCAGCATCCGAAGCCGAACGGCCAAGCCTTTTCGTTCAGTCGCGTTTGGCATTTCCTTGTTGCGCGCTGGGATCCGTCCGGGGCAAAAACGGAGTCTGTGAGAAAACAGACTCTGTGCGTGTGGGGAGGAGCCCGCAGCTCAGAGGTGGAGAGGGGGGGGGGGGCACGCAGGCTGCACAGAAACCACACCACGCCACCACATCAGAAAACACCAGCCAGAGTCAGTGAATGTGCTCGAAATTAGAGTGCAAAAGGTATTCATAAAAGTGACTATATCTAGAAAAGTAAAAAAAAAACGGCAGAAAACCCTTGAAAGTGCACTTTTTTCAGAGGCTGTCATTTCATAATGGAACTGTCTAGAAACAAAATTTCTTCTTTGGAAGAAGCAGGAGTGTTCAATGTTTCATTAAAGTCCAGCCCTGTCAATATAGCCCTAATAGAAAAAATTCTATAGCTGTTTTCAACTGAATGGAAGTGAATCTGGCACAGGCTCCAGACAATTTTACTGAAGCGCTGTGGCACTCAATGTGTTAAATGTAAGAATATTGAATTTCAGGTAATAATTTTACAGCACCAGCCCATCTCCCTCTTCTTTTCTTTGCCTGTCTCTTTTCATCCGTAAGTAATTATTTTACTGCATCTCTTCGGGAATGTCTGTTGATTCAGTGCCAACCTCCCTCTCCTCCCAACCTCCCCTCACATTTGTATGCATTCATCTGGCACTCTTATCATCTTATCACAACCGACATGCAGGGATTCAGGGTTGAGTCTTGCTCATGGACACTTTGGCAGCACAGACTCATTGGCTGCTGCGGGGATCAAACCTGTGACCTTCCAGCCAGAGAACGGACGGCCTCTCTGCCCGCTCGGCCACCCTGCCTTCTCTCCTCCTCTCTCTCTCTCTCTCTCTCTCTCTCTCTCTCTCTCTCTCTCTCTCTCTCTCTCTCTCTCTCTCTCTCTCTCTCCATCTCTCCATCTCTCTCTCTCACTTTGCGTGATCGTCTGGTATGGCAGGAATGTCAGCCGGTGGACGCAGACGCAGCTCAAACGCTCGAATTTACGGTCGGTTGACAAGTGGATTACCGCGCTTTGAGGTAGAGGGACGGGAGAGTCACGCATACCACACACACACACACACACACACACACACACACACACACACACACACACACACACACACACACACACACACACACACACACACACACACACAGTCAAAGCTGTCTGTTTGGAATAGGTGATCCTGTATGAGAAAATGAGTAAAAGCACCTTCAAGTACAGTACAGTGAGTGCATTCATTTTAGCGTGATGCCTGTGGGAATCAAATCCCAAACCCTGGCAGTGTAAGTGTACGGCAACACTTGCCACCCACATATACACACAAACATACGCACACACAAACATACTCACACACACACACACACACACACACCAGCAAAGCCATTGAGCAGGACACGTCAGAAGATAACTATCTCCCACTCAGTGTGTTAGTAGGACCACTCTTACACCCCAGGCACCCACCGCGGCCAGTCATACACACACACACACACACACACACACACACACACACACACACACACACACACACACACACACACACACACACACACACACACACACACACACACACACACACATTCAAGTCCCCATGAGATTAAAGGGATAGTTCGGTTTGTTTGAAGTGGGGTCCTATCAGCTAGTTCGATACATTAACTTAATTAGGTACAGTGGTCTGCAGGCTGGGCGCATTGTGGAACAAGACCGCGCACTCAGAGCAGCACCCAAACCAGCCTTTTCTCTGTAAGTACGGGGGATCAACAACTAAAATGTAATTTAGCCACCTAAAACAACGCCCACCTAAACAAATCGATATCCATGTACATGCACGCTCTATTTTGACAATTTTCAGCGCTTTACTTTTCCGCAAAACAGCAGTTTCATTCGGCACTGCTTTTTCTCCCAACCGTACAACTACCGTATTCCTCCGCTAAAAGCCAGCACAGAGCACAGAGCCGCGGTTTACAAAACAGGAAGGCTTAGAAGAGAGATAAAACACTGACTTACTTTAGAGACAACAAGTCACCTGGCCTCTCTGGTCTGGGACGTTTTCCACAATTTATCCTGGGAATCGTGAAAAAGGTCTGCAGGGCACCCCGGCATTTAGGCAGCAGGCGCATCTCTCTGCCTGTTCACTCTCTGCAAAAGTTCCTCTTCTGTATTCTCTCTGGTTCATAATTGTATCCTCTTGTCACCAAGGTGAATGGCCTATCATCCTCGCTATCAAAATCACTCATATTTTCGTTCGTGTATTCTATTTGTTGTGTCTTCACTAACAAACCGAGAGAAATAAAATACCCCCAAATAACTGCGGAGTAATCCAGTGCTGCGGCTTTGTGCAGGCTTTTAGCGGAGGAATACGGTAGTTGTACGGTTGGGAGAAAAAGCAGTGCCGAATGAAACTGCTGTTTTGCGGAAAAGTAAAGCGCTGAAAATTGTCAAAATAGAGCGTGCATGTACACGGATATCGATTTGTTTAGGTGGGCGTTGTTTTAGGTGCTAAATTACGTTTTAGTTGTTGACCACCAGGACTTACAGAGAAAAAGCTGGTGAGGCTGCTGCTCTGGGTGCCGGATCTCGTTCGACGCTGCGCCCCGCTTCAAGACCACTGTACCTAATTAAGTTAGTGTATCTTACTAGCTGATAGGACCCCACTTCAAACAAACCGAACTATCCCTTTAACTCCCATTACTTTTACCTACTGGAAAACAGAGTAGTGTCTTTACTGGCAACTTCATGCTGCACTAGTAGGTGCAAATCAGATACCAACCAATAAAACATCAGAGTTTTGAACAGTTTGGACCCTTTGCCTCTCCCATCAAATTGAACTGTCTATCTCTCCCCACCTGATATCTCATTGGTTTAGACTTTTGAATGATTGCTCACCGTGTCATGTCCCGCCCAACTGGCCAAAAGCTTGAGTGAATTTTGAAGCCAATAAGGAAGTGGCTGAAAGCTGTCGTCCCTCTAACATCCACTAGGGTCAGCTCCAAAAACCCTCTCCTGCATGCACATTCTTTTGGCATACTTTTCCCACGTGATGACAGGTCACCAGTGACCCTTCACAAACCTATCACCATCTTATTTGAAAGTCTGTGGTCCCGCCCCCCCAGGAAAGACATCAAATAAAGGAACTAAATGTGACATTTCATGGGGTCTTCTTCAATCTTCAGATGCTTTTTTGAACATCGGTCACATTAGTCACATTTACATTGTATTCAGTTGAGCAGCTTACAACAAATAGGCAAAGGCGATTCGGTGTCCCAAGTTTCCCAACCAAAGACATTTGACTCATGACTGGACAAATTGGGTGCTGCAGAGATCGAGCCTGTGTCCATTCAGTTATGGGGCAGTCTCTTAAACCAGAAGACCACCCTACTGGTAGAGTGATGGATCCACAGCGGACACAAAAAGTGCAGTCTATATATTATAGACAGCGTGGAGCCCCGTCCGGTCATGAAGGTGTGTTGATCTTGGACACTGAGAGAGGAAATGTCATAATGCTTTCTCAGAGTCCAGCAGCAGCAGCACCCATCTGATGAGGTGTACATAGCCTCATGCATTAGGTTCATGTGATTTCAAGAACCACTTTAATAATATGGGAGTTGACAGCAGGGCTCACGTCTGCTTAATTGAACAGAGAGAGACAGCGAGAGAGGGGGAGCTGAGCCAGAAACATAGTAAGAGAGAGAGAGAGAGAGCAAAAGAAACATAGTAAGAGAGAGAGAGAGAGAGCAAAAGAAACATAGCGACATGTAAGACAGAGAGAGCAAAATATTGAGAGCAAAAGCAAGAGAGTAGTTGCGTTTCCATTGAGATTTTGTGTAAATTCTAAGCGAACTTTTGGAAAGTCGACATTCTTGAAATTTAAATCAGGTGCGTGTCCATTAACGGCTGTTAAGCGAAAACGGTAAGTAGGTTGTGTGTGCGGGTGAGACAAGATCATGGATGGAGAGAGCTTTCCTTGCCATAGGAGTTATACTTTTCTGCTGTAATCTGCTGGTGGCCATATTTCTTTCTTTCTGGTAGCGATGAGTAAATATTACGGCCAATACCGCAGGAGAAATGTCCATTGTACGATGCTCTATATTTGGGAAATGAGACACACAAAAGTCAGGGTGCAAAAGGCTTAGATGGATTGATGCCTTTGAGTGCAACACTTAAGAATCTAAAACAATATTTCATCTCCTGCAGGAATATCAGGTTTGTCTGGTCGGTCGGGCGCCACTCTGCTCCGCCAGCAGACTGGACAAGCTGCCAACACAGGTCCAAGCTGATCACTAATTCACAAAAGGTGTTTTAACTCTTTGTTTCTAAAGCGATTAAAAACCACCTCAAACGAGCGTAAAACTTTTTTTTTCCTTTTCTTTGGTGAAAATGCCTTTTCTAATGCTATACTTCAAAACACGTGGATGGAAACACGAGTTATGAGAGTTGAGTGACATCAGATGACTTCACAGGGACAGTGAAAAACTAGAATGACAAACAGGGGTTAAAGCCACACTGTGACATTTAGATGGGAGCACGGAGATGATGGTTTATCCATTCAGTCCTGGCTTTATGGCCTTGCCTAATGTTGCCATGCTAAAATAATTGCCCCACATTCTTCCACTGCAGATAAATTAGGCCTATGACTTAATGCTTTTCTCCTCACATGCTTCACTTTAAAGCAGCAGCATCAGCTGTGTTTCCAGTGTGGGTGTGTCTATTTAAATGGGCTCGCACTTGACAAATCCAACACACACACACACACACACACACACACACACACACACACACACACACACACACACACACACACACACACACACACACACACACACACACACACACAGTCACAAGCTACACTCATGAACACAAAGCACGGAAGAAGGCACTGATCACAGATCAAGGACCAAGAAAAAGCGGAGGTACAGTAGAAGTGAAAACGTGTTTCACTTGCACCCTGCTGCAGGGAGGTCAAAGGTCAGGCTCAGATACTGAGCAGCAGCCCGGCTGGAAGGGATTCAGTGCCTTGCTCAGTGACACTACAGCAGGATAGATGAAGGGATTCAGTGCCTTGCTTAGTGACACTACAGCAGGATAGATGAAGGGATTCAGTGCCTTGCTCAGTGACACTACAGCAGGATAGATGAAGGGATTCAGTGCCTTGCTCAGTGACACTACAGCAGGATAGATGAAGGGATTCAGTGCCTTGCTCAGTGACACTACAGCAGGATAGATGATTTTTGCTGACTCAGGGGACTTGCACCCTCTGGTTGAAAGACATTCTCCTCAATGTGCTGCTCATGAGAATACTTTACACTGTGATTCAGAGTGTTAGTTGGACTTTATGACTGACCTCATTTTTGGTCTTCACACACACACACACACACACACACACGCACACGCACACGCACACGCACACGCACACACACACACACACACACACACACACCAGCAACGGCTTGAGTGATGTGCAATCACACACACACACACACACACACACACACACCAGTAACGGCTTGAGTGATGTGCAATCACACACACACACACACACACACACACACACACACCAGCAACGGCTTGAGTGATGTGCAAACATCTGTATGCGTATTTCTGTGTGTGTGTGTGTATCTCTGTTATGCGTGTATTAGCAGGCACACAATGTCTTGTATTACTTGTGAGGACCTTCACTGACCAAATTAATTCCCTATCCCTCACCTTAAGCCAATCGCAATCTAAGGTCGCTTTCACATATAAGCTGTTTAGTCCGCTTTAACCGCGCCAGAGTTCGTTTCCTCGGATAGTGCGCTTCGTTTGGGGTGGTGTGAAAGCGCAAACGAACTCTGTGGCGGAACATACAAACGAACTCTGGTCCGCTTGAAAACGTGGGTCTCGGTTCGCTTCCAAGTGAACCCTGGCGCCGTTCGTTTGTTGTGTGAAAGCAACCCGGACTAAACACAAGAGCGCCAGTGCATCTGATGCACTCATGCAGTGCATCATGAGTAGAAGATGGTAGAAGGGAGCAAAACAAACACTGCGGCGTGCACACGTGTACAGTACCTGCGCGCCGCGTCGTTACGTACTTCATCATAACAACATCACATTTCTCACCAGCTGGCCGGCTTGCCTATCTCCTTCGGTACGTAGGCTACTCTCATCTGCAGAATGAAATGTTCAACAGCTTGCTGCCTCATCTGCTGCTCATATTGGGCACATTCTTGTAAAATATTTATTTGATATTAACACCAAAGTAAAACCAGAAATCCCAATATCGCAGGTGGTGTTGTCCATGGTTTGTGTTTTGCGGGTTCACTTGTGTTGTTCAGTCAGCCCTCAGCCAGGCAAGAAGCCTGCTGAAGAGAGGAGATATTTCCCTTCTCTATTCTGTCCAATAGACGAGTGACTGTTTCGACCACGTGACATTGAGGCCATTTACACCTGGCATTAACATGCGTTTTCTGCCATCAGATTGCAATCAGATTGTATTTTATCACTTCAGCCTGATTTCAATTACACCTGGCACTAACATGCGTTTTGGGTGAACAGATTGCAATCCGATTGCTCTCCAGCTTGAACGTCATCACGCGCGCGCTCCCTGAACGTGTGCATGCATGTTTGCATACATGCACAGGGAAATAGAGGTTATTGTTAAGCTCAAATGCATGCACAGTGAACGTCCCCTTCACCTGGACAAAACGATGGCCGATCACCCAGCACTGCATCTATTTCTTTATAAAAAGGACACGTTGCCCTACCCCTGCCACTTTTCTTGTTCTTGTCCTTGGCCTGTCTGTAAGCCAGTTTCAGGTGTTTAATTTTTCGCTGACGGTAGCTGTGTTTCCATTACCCTCAGAAATGCGCAAAATCGAAATATCGCAATAAAAATCGGGTATGGAAACACGTAAATTTCAAAAAACCTCCCAAATATTGCAAAAAGTTTTTGCGCTCTCATGAGGTGGTTTTTCAGACGTGTCGATATAGCAGTTTATCGCAAAAGTGTAATGGAAACACATTTTCCGCATTTGCACGTCATGTGACCCATCTTCTCCTTTGGAAAAGGAGCGGAAAATGAAAGGAAAATGAGGGAGAAAGGGTTCTATAAGCCGTGGCAAAACCTCTGCAAGAAGTGGAAAACTTTGAAGCAACGCTACCTACTGTAGCAGAAAGACGAGTGTTGTGCAAAAGTGGAGCCGGGGGAGATAGAGAATTTTTAATGGCAGAAATCGGTCCATGGTGACAGGCTGCCTGTGTGTGTGCGCATTTGGCACAGCGGCGAGATGAGGGCACACACCGGTGCAGTGCTGCTGACTGAAGTGAATACAGTGAGTAATACATGTTTCAGGTGCAATGTTATAATTATAATACACGACATTCTGATTATTGCACCAAATCAGCCTTTTTTCTCCTCCATCTCTAAATTGGACCAGTTTTATTACCTTTTTTCCTCTGTCTGTTGCGCTCACTGCATTCACCGCAGCCAGATTGATTGATAATCAGGCTAGTTTATATGCGTTGTAACTTCATGTGGTGATTTGCATTGACCATTGGTTGGATTTGAGCATGCAGGGGACGGGATATGGGGCAAATCCCCGTGCGTAATGACTGTGGCAGCTGCTGGTAACGGGGAATTGCGTTCAGGTGTGTGTGCCGTCACCGACTTTAAACAACTTCAATGGAAACGCCTACAAGTTGGAATTGTACTTTGACGAAGTTGTAGAAATATCGCAATTATTTTGCGAAAAACTGTAATGGAAACACAGCTAGTGTAGCCAGGTCCTGTTGTAGCCATTCTCTGCCAGTTTCTTAGCCACTACTTCATAAATGGGTCGGTATGCCAACCGCCATAAAACTGCAAAGAAGATGAAGATTATGTATTTCCGTATGGCAGTTGCTGTATGCGTTTTGAGAGGACGCATTGCATTTACACTTGTGTTAAATGTTGTCATTTCCCTGACCACCTCCGGAGGTGGTTTGGTTAATCAGATTGCAATCCTTCTTCAATGCGTTTTGGGGGTGTTTACACCTGTACTTTCAAGTGATAAAATACAATCTGATCACCAAAAACGCATGTTTTACGCATGTATGACGCTTGCATAAATTATACTGTGAAGTGTGAATATAGCTCTCACAAGCATATTGTAGTCCTTTATGTCTGATACTTTGCAGCTGTTACTCGAGAAATTGGTTTATCGATAGAACATAGCTTAAGATTTTGCACTTGTACTTTTGATAGGGGGTAAACAAACGGCATGGGAGCCAATACTAGGAATAAATAAACAAGGAACCATTCTTAAAGTTTGAGATTATATCCAAATACATGCTGCATGGTGTACTTACTGTACTAACCTAAGGTGTTTTTCCTCTTCTCTGTGCATACCTTGGTACCTTGACGTCCTCTGGGCTCCAGGCAGCTCCCTTTCGCAGATTCATCTGACATCAACATCTTTATGAATTTACATCATCTTATCATTTTATCCAATCGTGCCTCAAGACCAGCAGATTATGTAACAAGTAACAACAACACCACACGGCCGTCTTTTCTCCGTTTAGTTTATTATCACAAAAGTAAGCAAATAACATTCTCCAGTCATGCGTAAACATCTACCATTCCACTGACAGATATGTTAAAATTCACCAGTCCTTAATGCTAAATAGTAGCGTTAAATCATTATATTGTATCAAAGCATTTGGCTGATGTTATTGCCATGATCATAGAGGCTAGAGAGCGTTGCGTCTCCATGACGTTAGCCGTCCAGGGTGCGTGCCACTCGGTGTCATATCGTGTCATCAGTTCCCTGAAGAAACGAACAACGATATGTGTTAATAATTAATCGCTGTTAACGTTAACATTAATCATTAATCATCAGACGTAGCACCCCAACCTCAGGGCGGCCGCCGCCCGTGCCGGGAGCCCCCCTCCCGGCCGCGGGCACCCAGCACAGCCACCGCCCACGCCAAGAGCCCCTCGCGTGGGAGGTGGCTGCCCTGGGTGTCCGCGGCCAGGAGAGGGGCCCCCAGCACGGGCGGCGCCCGCCCGGAGGCCGGGGCGGCTGCTAGCTAGTTGTGGATTGCTGGTGCCAAGGTGCCGAGTTAAATTCACAGTTGAAGACTTGTACTCACTTTGGGTTAAAAACAGGAAAGAACGTGAAGGTTCTTCTTTGTCTTAAAAGTGTTCACAACAAAAGAACTGACTTCTCATGCGCGGGGGACGCCCCGGCGACATTAAACAAGCGCACCCAGTG
>NC_139624.1:35167117-35219617 GCF_964638095.1 Poromitra crassiceps
ATGTGACCCATATTATCCCTTGGAAAAGGAGCGGAAAATAAGTTTGGTAAGTAAGGTTCGATAGCCGTGTCAAAACCTCCGCAGCAAGTGGAAAACTTTGAAGCAACGCTACCTAGCAGAAAGACGAGTGTTATGCAAAAGCGTAGCCGGGCAAATTAGATAATGTTTAATGGCAGAAATCGGTCCATGGTGACAGCAGGCTGCCTGTGTGCGCGCATTTGGCACAGCGGCGAGATGAGAGGATGAAAAGCACACACTGGTGCGGTGGTGCTGTCTGAAGTGAATACAGTGACTGTGAGTAGGCTAATACATTGCACACGTTTCAGGTGCAATTATAGAACCAAATCAGCCTTTTCCCCCCTCCATCTCTAAATCGGACCAGTTGTAGGCTATTAGGCTACCTTTTTTCCTCTGCCTGTCGCGCTGACTGCATTCACGCAGCCAGCAACATTTTGCGACTCATTTTCTTTTGAATTGATAATCAGGCTCGTTTATATGCATTGTAACTTCATGTTGGGATTTGCATTGACCATTGGTTGGATTTGAGCATGCAGGGGACGGGATATGGGGCAGATCCCCGTGCGTAATCACTGTGGCAGCTGCTGCAACGGGGAATCACTCAAACGCAACTTCAATGGAAACGCCTACAAGTCGCAATTGTACATTGTCGAAGTTGTAGAAATATCGCAATTCTTTTGCGAAAAACTGTAATGGAAACACAGCTAGAGAGAGGGGTCAGACAAACAGACAGCACCATGCACAGGTTTCCAGTTCCAGTGACGTACGGACAGATGGGATGTCAGACTCAGACAGGGTGCAAAAGGTGAGGAGTTCCACCCATTATAATTCCCACACACAGTATGGTCTTTTCTCAAATGTAAGGCCCTGTATCTCATGGTATAAGGCCCTGTATAATGGTACAGTATATACAGTAAGGCCCTGTATATAATGGTATAGACCAAATCAGCGGGATGTTTACATTTACTTCCGGGTACCCCTGGGTCCACACATTATAATGGCGGTGAACGGCACAAACTGACGTTTTGAAGACAAAAACAGACAAAGAAGACAAAAATGGTTCGTCTGTGTTGTGTTGTTGTTTAATATCATTCATAACAACACTTTCACTAACGTTAGTGGAGACCAGACTAGCTAATTTACCTGTTGGACCAGACTAGAGTAGACTTGAAGCTAAATTAAATTGACGTGGCGTCAGTATCTCTGTCTGTACCAGGCTCGCCGAGAAGAGCCTGGTGACGCGAGGTTACTCTGTAACGTTAACGACTGCAAAAAAACAGCGAGTTTGACAGACAAACAAACGCTATTAGCTAGCTAACACTACATAAAACAAACACAGAAGAAAGGCTAGATACGTCGGACAAGCATGTTTACCAACCGTTTAACCATTTAAATTGAAAGTAGTCGGCTGAAAACAACGAGAGGGTTTGACAGCATTTATTTGACAACACGCACATTTAAACCTGCCGCCTTCCCCAAGTGGTACCCGGAAGTAAATTTGTTTACATGGTGACGTCACGGTGATTTGGTCTATAAGGCCATGCAGTAGGGCTGCTCGATAAATCGATTTTGAATCGTAATCGAATTAATTAGTTAGGACGATGTTAAAAAAATGAAAATCGTAAAAAAAAATTTTTTTTTTAACTAGGGTAATTACGTTACGGCGTCGGCTCTCTGTCATGTACGTGTGCTGCTAGGGATGGGTACCGAACTCGGTACTTTTACAGGCACCGACCGAAAGGGGGCGGTATTACCGAGTACCAGTTCACATAAAAACGAACGGTACCTAATTTCGGTACTTGAACGCATCTGAGTAATAGAAAGAGAATGGGTAAAATAGAAATTCCGACGGAACCTTAAGGCAACACGCGAGAGCGCGTTACGTCAGTACGTCACACACCTGGAAGCAAACATCAACAAACAGGACCAGCCGAAAGTGGACCAAAAATGGGGCTACACTTTACCAAGATAGACTCAGACAACACTGGTTGCAACATTTGTGATGTGAATTGCAAAGCTGGCCAGGGAAACACCTCAAACTTGAGGAAGCATGGTCAAACACAAGATATATTTAGCTAAATGCTGAAGACCAGGCGCGCGGGAAGCTATCTCCCACGAGGGGGTCTGAAGCATATACTCGGACTTTGCGCGTGCACGTGTGAGGTGCGTGCGCGTGCACGTGCGAGGTGCGAGCACACGCAAAGTGCGCTGCGCGGCGCGGCCTTGTGCGAGCATGCTGCGTGAAGTTGGCACTTGTAATGCACAATTTATTGTCTTAAAACTTGAATGGAATCAGGGGTGCCGATTTATGTCTGTGCCAGTGCGTGCCCATGCTTGCGCATGCCCGTCGCCCAACCCATCCCCCGATAAAGCGATAAAGCTGACGCAAACGCACCATAGGAGATTTAACAGCGACCTACACACACACACACACTTCACACACCACTTCAGTTCGACAGAATAGGAACAAGCGACCGAAGCATGCTGTATGTGTCAGTCTGTCACTCTCTCTCTGATACTGCTCAATGCACAGTGTGTTTACTCACTACGTCAGCAGGGTAGAGTGCACTGACTCATGCAGCCAATCAGATTGGGCTATGTTTTGATCAACTCGTTTTGTAACCCGGGGCCGCCAGCGGGCCTCGGGTGGAGGAGTTTGCTATCAAATCAATGTAAAGAGACTCGACCCGCCCAGCCACAGCCTAGAGCCCAGAGCAGAGCACCCACGGGGAAATGAGGGGAGAGAGAGAGAGAGAGAGAGAGAGAGAGATGCCTGTGACAGTCACTGAAGTTTCGCCAAATGAGGGTGGGGGCGGGGCTGCTGGGGGGGGCTGGGGGGGGCTGCGTCAGGAAGGTGCAGGGGCTGAGGCCGCCACCAGGGGGGGCTGCAGCCCCGGCAGCTCCCCCTTTCCAGCGCGGTTGCTGAAGACTGTAACGTGTTAGATAGCCTGAGGGTGAATGAAGCAGACACCGCACTGCAGCTAACGTTAGCAGCACCTCCTCAGCTGTAACATTAGCTGAAGTCTTGGAGGACGATGATGATGGAACTTGAGAGAGGCATCGATTTCTACAACATCAGGTAACATTATTTAATTAGCTAGCGTTAGCTGGATAAGTTGTTTCACTGCCGTTGTGGTTGTTAGATAACGGGGCTTTTCACTGTCTTCACGACGACTGCAAAACAGAGATCGCTAACGTTACTCTTGCTGCAGTAATTGTCAAGGGTTCAACAGAACGTATTTCCTCAGCCTGTATAGTAGCTATCAACATGAAATAAAAAGCATTTGAGAGCTTAAACCCATGGCTTTTTATTTGGAAGGGTTACATTTGCGACCATCTTTATTAACATTTCTTAAAATGCATTAGAATCTTTTTATTTTTTATTTTTTGGGGTTAAAGATAAAAAATTGTTTTAATGAACATTAGGGCAAATATAATATGAAAAGCCAAAGGGTTAAGCTCTCAAATGCTTTTTATTTTATGTTTCTATGTGCTACAGAGCCTGAGATATGAAGGCTTTAGTGAATACCGACCGCTCTCTCTGAGAAGTTTGGACTGTAATTTCTTTTGTTATTAGAGCGTGTAAAGTACCGAAAATGGTACAGTTTTGGGTACCGTACCGAATTCCAGGTACCGGTATCGTACCGGTATCGGTTCAAATTAGGGTTGTGCGATGTCATCAAAATACCCATCGTGATTGTTTTACAGTGAAACATCGTTTTGTACGATGGCATCGTCATTGGGGTGGGGGTTGGGAGAATAATTAATTATTTATTAACTCGCTGCGTTGCTGTAATGCCATTTCGCTAGCCGCTGCAATGCGTTCACGTTAACAACAGGACAGCTGAGCCTGAGCTCTACATGATACCAGCGGGCTTTGATAGCCTCTGTTCTGTGCTACAGCACAGAGCCAGGCGACTGAAGTGGGCAGTGGCTGTCACTACCAGCAATTTGAACGGCGCAAAACAAATAACGTTAA
The DNA here is from genome assembly GCF_964638095.1 of Poromitra crassiceps. NCBI lineage: Eukaryota > Metazoa > Chordata > Actinopteri > Beryciformes > Melamphaidae > Poromitra > Poromitra crassiceps. Next base: position 35,171,115 of record NC_139624.1, read on the forward strand.
CGTCGTTACAGATCCTCACCAACAACGTGTGTGTGTTGAATTTAACTAGCTGGCAGAAAACCGACTGAATTACTGGCTGATATAACGTTAGATTCGCGTGGGCTTTTGAACCTAATGTAATGAGAGGGAGTTTAGGAGGAATGGCTAGAGAAACGCAGCTGCTGTATCTATATGGAGCGATTCCAACTTTCACTTTGGAAACAGGCGAGTTAAATTCACAGTTGAAGACTTGTACTCACTTTGGGTTGAAAACAGGAAAGAACGTGAAGTTTCTTCTTTGTCTTAAAAAGTTTTCACAACAACACAGCCGACATGCGCGGGGGACGCCCCGGCGACATTAAACAAGTGCCCCCTGTTCAGAGAAGCAGTAGAGCGGAGGAGGGGGAGTGGAGGCTTTCCTGAACTGAACTGGGCGCGCTTGTTTAATGCCGCCGGCGCGTCCCCCGCGCGTCACGGTAAGTGGACTTGGCCTCTTTTATTATTAAAACGGCACACATTTATTTCGAACAGATCATTAATCACGATGATCCGATGTAGAAGGCTCAGAGGCTGATGGGGGGTCGGCCAATCACGATGGTCGATGCGTCTTAGGCACAGCAAGGTGACATTAGATGGGACAAGCGTCTTAGGCACAGCGAGGTGACATTAGATGGGACAAGCGTCTTAGGCACAGCGAGGTGACATTAGATGGGACAAGCGTCTTAGGCACAGCGAGGTGACATTAGATGGGACAAGCGTCTTAGGCACAGCGAGGTGACATTAGATGGGACAAGCGTCTTAGGCACAGCGAGGTGACATTAGATGGGACAAGCGTCTTAGGCACAGCGAGGTGACATTAGATGGGACAAGCGTCTTAGGCACAGCAAGGTGACATTAGATGGGACAAGCCTCTTAGGCACAGCGAGGTGACATTAGATGGGACAAGTGTCTTAGGCACAGCGAGGTGACATTAGATGGGACAAGTGTCTTAGGCACAGCGAGGTGACATTAGATGGGACAAGTGTCTTAGGCACAGCGAGGTGACGTTAGATGGGACAAGCGTCTTAGGCACAGCGAGGTGACATTAGATGGGACAAGCGTCTTAGGCACAGCGAGGTGACATTAGATGGGACAAGCGTCTTAGGCACAGCGAGGTGACATTAGATGGGACAAGCGTCTTAGGCACAGCGAGGTGACATTAGATGGGACAAGCGTCTTAGGCACAGCGAGGTGACATTAGATGGGACAAGTGTCTTAGGCACAGCGAGGTGACATTAGATGGGACAAGCGTCTTAGGCACAGCGAGGTGACATTAGATGGGACAAGCGTCTTAGGCACAGCGAGGTGACATTAGATGGGACAAGCGTCTTAGGCACAGCAAGGTGACATTAGATGGGACAAGCGTCTTAGGCACAGCGAGGTGACATTAGATGGGACAAGCGTCTTAGGCACAGCGAGGTGACATTAGATGGGACAAGCGTCTTAGGCACAGCAAGGTGACATTAGATGGGACAAGTGTCTTAGGCACAGCGAGGTGACATTAGATGGGACAAGCGTCTTAGGCACAGCGAGGTGACATTAGATGGGACAAGCGTCTTAGGCACAGCGAGGTGACGTTAGATGGGACAAGCGTCTTAGGCACAGCGAGGTGACGTTAGATGGGACAAGCGTCTTAGGCACAGCGAGGTGACATTAAATGGGACAAGCGTCTTAGGCACAGCAAGGTGACGTTAGATGGGACAAATTGTCTTCTTTCCGTGACCTATAAGTGCATGGGCACTGCATTTAGAGCATCAGTTTCAGATCAAGAACAAGAAAGGACAAACTCATCCATCAGCATTACAGTAACATTACAGTACACAGCAAAAACAATGTCATGTTAATAGAGAGAGCAGAATAGGATGAACAAATGGAGGAAAGGAATGAAAGTGAAAGAGAAAAGACAAAAATAGAGTTAAGCCTTGGTAAAGCTGCAGTCAACACAAACATGTTGAAATGATCAGATAGACCTCAGCAGACATCTTATCAATCAGGGACAGGAGACCGCATGCGAGCATGAGCGTGTGTGTGTGTGTGTGAGAGAGAGAGAGAGAGAGAGAGAGAGAGAGAGAGAGAGAGAGAGAGAGAGAGAGAGAGAGAGAGAGAGAGAGAGAGAGAGAGAGAGAGAGAGAGAGAGAGAGAGAGAGAGAGAGAGAGAGAGACAGAGCGAGCATGTGATGAGATCTGCCAAGAGATGTTTGTCTTAAGGCTGAGTACAAAGAAATGCTAACAAAAGTTGTGGCACAAGTCCGAGTTGAGCATACTGTACACAGAGACAGAAGCTCAGGGACACACACGTGCACACGAACACACACACACACACGCACGGACGCATGCACATACACACACACACACACACACACACACACACACACACACACACCACACACACGCACACACACGCACGCACACATGCATGTGCAATCACACAGATTGCTCTCTGTAGGTCTGCAAATCTGATAGAGATCTTGCAAATCCAGGGCACTTAGCCTTGGCAGCTGAACACAAGAGAGTGATTGCATCTGTGTGTGTGCGTGATGCACGTGTGTGCGTGTGTGTGTGTGTGTGTGTGTGTGTGTGTGTGTGCGTGATGCGCGTGTGTGTGTGTGTGTGTGTGTGTGTGTGTGCGCGTGCATGTCTTCATGCTGAAGCCACTTTTCAGAACAGGAAGAGGTGATGAAAAAAAGAAAGATGGACAGGGCGATCTCGCAGCTGGAACTGTGCACGAATCCAAGGACAAGCCTTTTTTCAAAAACCTCCCTGGAGGGCCACAGCTTTCTTCTTCATGGCCTTTCTCTTGGGTCCAACAGTGCCCTTTCTGGAAATGACTGTTCTTAAGTCTTAAGTCTTAACAAGGAGGTGTCACATATGATTGCATGTGTTCTTATCAACATGAAATGTGTTGAAAAGTAACACAAATGTGTCTCGTCCCAAACTAGACATGCAGATGTGTTGTGTTTTTTAAGGGTGTACAGTACAACGTCTTCTATAAAATATGCCTTTTGCTCGCATCTCTTAAAAATAACACACAGCACTTGGAGAAGATGTCATCCTCTGGTTCCTGCCAAATGCACTCCATCTCTTTGGAGAATCGATCATTCTGACATGGCAAAAATAGAGATATTCCATCCTGCGATTCAGGGTTTTAACTCCAAATCCATGCCTTCAATTTATCACAGTGTGTTGCCACGCTTTCCCGGCTTCCCTGTTTGATTGCTCAACCGTTTGGACAAGGAGCCCATTATCCGGAGAGAGGGGAATGTATCCAAATGCAAAGCTGTACTGTACATCTCTTTTGGACAAAGAAGTCAAAGACCTGAAATGCATTATTCAAAGAGGATCCAGATTGTGAAAGCGTTACTGCTCAGTCAAACTAAGGACCGATGTTCCATGCCTCTCTTTAAAAAGTCCATTCCTCCTGAAAAGTGATCCACCTCGAGGAGTGCTATCAGTCATTTTGACATTTTTGAGTCGGTGTCCATTTTCTTTTTCATCTTGGACCAAAACTCTTTATTTAATCACACAGGCTTATAGATTCAGCGTTGTGCACCAAGGACACAGCATGAAGGATCATGCCTGTGTGTGGTGGAGAGGAAATGGCTGAGCGGTGTGTGTGCATGTGTGTGTGCGTGCATGTGCATGTGTGCGCGTGCGCGTGCGTGTGTGTGTGTGTGTGTGTGTGTGTTTGGGTGGGTGGGTGATTGGAGTCATACCTACGGAATTGATTAGGCAGTTTGAATCAGACTAGAGAAGCCGAGACAAGCCCTCTGGAAGATCAGGTAAATGTACACGTGTGATATCGGATATCGCTTTTTTTGGAGCAGATGTAGCAGCAGTAGGTATTGCCAAGTCATCAAAAATAAATCTAATCTTCCATTAGCTTAAATCACCTCAAGACGAATCGTTGCAGCGCTTGACGCGTCAAGCTAATTTAACGCAGACCGTTTTTCCTCTCTCCGCATTTTTGTGCGTGTCCTACCACGTCTCACCTGCCACTGCTGCGGAGACTGATTGTTGGTGCATGTGCGCGCTGTCATCCTGGCGTCCTTATCCTCTGGAGATAGCCTTAATGTATGATAGCGATCAGCTTGCATCCACCTTGAGAACACAGCTGGTTTGCATAATCACCTGTAATCCACTTGGTGTGGTTATCTCATCTGGCTAACTGTATCTGAGGTTGGCAGGTCTGAAGAAGGCACGTTGAGATAATGGCATCAGTGAGGAAGAGCTTTTTTTTTTTTTTTTACTGGCCAGCTGGGGCAGACTTGTCACAAATGTACAGTAATTAGGATGGAGATATCCTGTTGTGTTTGGGCGGGTTGCCGAAGTGGGGAGAGCTGTTTGCGGCCGGACGGCGCAGTGCGTTGGGCGCCGAGCTGTTGACACAATACAGGACTATGTGTTTGGAGCATCTGCTGCAGACCGCTTTGATTCTCTAGGACTCACGTGGAAACACACATTCTCCACGCAGCTAAATGCACCCTCATGTTCCCCCAAAACAGAACCATACTCCCAGCACATTGTGTCCCCCCCCCCCCCTCTCTCCCTCATTCCCCTCACATCTCAGAAATTGCAGCCATATGTCCGAGGGGACCCCCGAGTTCAAACGCACACCTTGAGAAACAACACTATTATCTACAATTGAGTTTGGACGTCTGAGTTTACAAAGAGGGAGAAGTTGTTCGGCACAGTAGAGAGAGAGAGAGAGAGAGAGAGAGTGTCAGAGAGCGGAGGGAGAGATAGATTCAAAAATGAGCGGGCGAGGTTAAGAGGGGTGAGTGGTCTCAGTTTGAGTGTGTGTGTGTGTGTGTGTGTGTGTGTGTGTGTGTGTGTGTGTGTGTGTGTGAGAGAGAGAGAGAGCATCGATTTGTGCATAATACTTGTTTAGTGCATATATTCCTGCTCTGTGTGTGTGTGTGTGTGTGTGTGTGTGTGTGTGTGTGGCTGCACGTGCACGGTGCATATGGATTTGTGTATACTTTAGTGCATATCGTTCTGCTTGTTGGTGTGTCCTGTGTGTGTGTGTGTGTGTGTGTGTGTGTGACACAGTGTGTGTGTGTGTGTGTGTGTGAGTGCGTGCCCCCCTGCAGTCTACCGAAGCCCAAGGAAGATTGATTGCCTTCCAAGGATAATCTGTCCCAGACACTTTGAAGCATTCCCCCTTCCTCTTTCTCCCTTCTTTCCTCCTCATCCTCCTCTCCCTCTCTCACTCCTCTCCTCCTCTCCCCTGTCTCTCACTCCTCTCCTCCTCCTCTCCCCTCTCTCTCACTCCTCTGACTCTCACTCCTCAAGGGGGAGAGGAGAGCAGTCTGACTCCCACTCCTCTCCTGCCCTCTCCTCTCCCCCTCTCTCACTCCTCTGACTCTCACTCCTCGAGCGGGAGAGGAGAGGAGTCTGACTCCCACTCCTCTACTGCCCTACCCTCTCCCTCTCTCTCACTCCTCTGACTCTCACTCCTCGAGGGGGAGAGGAGAGGAGTCTGACTCCCACTCCTCTACTGCCCTCTCCTCTCCTCTTTGACCTATTCCGTCTCCCCATTTGCCATAACCCGTGTGACCCAGCAGCCCAGTCACCAGAGTAAAATGTTGGCACACGGTGAATGTCAACGTTTGTGAACCAAAAATGTGTTGCAGATTTCTCGATACGTGTAACGTTACAGCCTAGCCCTCTAGTGGCCATGTAAATAACGAGCCTGCTATTGAAATAGCACGGTGGAAAGAAAGGGTGTACACTTGGCTCAGACACCAGAGGCAGCGCACAGTTCAATTCCCAGCATTGCCAAAGTCTACATTTCAACTGTGAGTCACATTTGTTTTATTTTCATAACATTTTCAAATTAACGTTGAAAACACGCCAGCGTTTTCAAATGAACTGTCTTTTTCAAATTGACATTGGAAACACTCCTGTCATTGGAGGACTTGTTGAAATGTTGATATGCATAATGTTTGGTTCACATTTTATTCTGGCGACGACCCCGCCCCTCGTCACTTTTCTGCTTCCCTTCGTATCTCTACTCTCTTCTTTCAAATGTTTTCCCGTTCCTCGCGTGCACACACACACACACACACACCCATGCATGCACACACACGCACACACACACGTGCACACACACCTTTCCAAGAGAACAGGAAGCAAGGATCTACTTGCCAGATCCAGATCAGCAGCCGGCATGTTTCACCTAAATCTTGTCCACATGTCAGTGAGATTTACATGATTTTTTTTGTTCGTGAATCTCAAGGAAATGTATCAACCTCTCTCTCTTTCTGTTTCTCTCTATCTCTCTCGCCCTCTATGAGAATATCACTCCACTTCCATGACCAGTGTATTTTGTAACCCCCCATCTCTCCACCCTCAACCTATCTCTCTCTCTCTCTCTCTCTCTCTCTCTCTCTCTCTCTCTCTCTCCTGGTCCCAGAGTTTATATGACAGGCAGCGTAACAAAGCTCTTCCATCTGGCTTGAAGATAGAAGATGAATAAAACATGTGACAGACAGAGAGGCACCTTTAGCCCTCCTGCTCTTCTCCTCCTCGCCCTGTGCTGCGCTATGGAAAGAAGAGAGGAGAGGAGGGAGCACCTCTGGGTCACACAGGAAATAATATCCAGGTATTCATCAAATGAATGGTGCTCTCTGCTAATGGAGTTTTTCAGCATGCAGAATCCCAAGAAAACAAGGGGACCGAAGCCCACTTCCCACTCTTTATCTAATTAAAATAATAATACAAAACACAAATTGTAGACTTGGGGGTCCGCCCCCTCCTCAATGTTCCTCCCTCAGGCTCCGCCCCCTCCTCAATGTTCCTCCCTCCGGCCGCATCGCTCTCCTATTCGCCCTCTGAGTTCACGGACCTCTCGGCCCTTGTGCCAGCATCACCACCTCCCTCACTGCTCCTCTACAGCATCACCACCTCCCTCACTGCTCCTCTACAGCATCACCACCTCCCTCACTGCTCCTCTACAGCATCACCACCACAGAGCCCATAGGCAATTTTAACTAAAAAAACACATCAGTGACACTGATGACATCACAACAATTGCTCGAGTGACATCACTGATGACATCACAATTGCTCAAGTGGCATCACTGATGACATCACTCATGACATCATCACTGATGACATCCCAATCGTGACAGACTACGCGCGCGACATTCCTAGGGTGGAGACTCCACTCAGTCAATTTGAACTAAAGACACTTATGACATCACAGAGATGATGCGCCATGGCTGCAGCTATGGAAATCACCCGCTCTGCAGGCTCCCAAAATCGTGACTGACAGAGAGACAGGCAGACAGACACCGCCCACCCACATAGGCAACATCGTGCAACTGTGTGCCATCGGCTCATACTACATCACTGTTGCTTGAGTGACATCACTGATGACATCACAGTTGCACAATCTGACATCACTGATGACATCTCAATTGCGCGAGTGACATCACTGATGACATCACTTCCGTCACTTTACTTTATTGCATTTTTTTTTTCACAAATCGTGACTGACACCGAGCCCACAGACAGACACCGCCCACTTAGACAATTTTACCTAAAGAAGTAGAACAAAGGCACATTGATAAATGCATTTTTAAGTGATAAGCATGTCCTGACCAGTGATGCACCCACCGCATGCACACAGAAGCAGACAAGCAGACACAGATGCACTTGCGTGTGCGCACGTGCACATGCACATGCACATGCGCACACACACACACACACACACACACACACACACACACCGCCTGCAGTAAAGTCTAGTCTTAAAGAAAGCAACAAGGATGAGAAAACACAAACCAGTGGAACCAGCTCCCAACAGAAACACGCACACTGAGCTGAGGAACATAAGCCTGGTCCAAGCTTACGTTCCTCAGCTCAGTGTGTATCAAGGCCCCGGCCGTGGACCAGGCTTACGTTCCTCAGCTCCACACTGAGCTGAGGAACATATACGCCTGGTCCACGGCCGGGGCCTTAATACACACTGAGCTGAGGAACGTAAGCCTGGTCCATGGCCGGGGCCTTGATACTTACCGTCGCCCTAATTATGAAAATGATGCCCTGCTTCCCTTGACCTCCTCCTGAACCTACCCAGAGCCTTTCAAATGATGCCCCTGTGTTTGTGTTTGAACCTTGCGTGGAAACAACCTCCCCAGTTATCCTTGGAAAATTGCAGGGTTTGAGCCGGGGAGCGCCGGGAGCGCACATGGCTGTCCGCTGCTAGGCGTCTGTGGTGAGAGAAAACACATTGTTGCCATTAGCGTGTGACTCTCCCTGAAACAAACGGCTGATGTGTTGTGACATGCTCTTCCTCTCCCTGGTGGATCTGTGACAGGGCCGTGGCTGAGATAGTCCTGTTGTCGGCTTGGAGAGCTCACAGAGCCACAAACTGCTGTCCTCGGGATTTGTGAATCAGCTATTTAAGCTTGGCCGATTATGCTGAGGCTTGAGGTCGGCAACGTTACAATTACACCGTGAGATCTTTCTTTTCTTTTTTCTTGTTTTGTTTGTTTCAGTAGATATAGGCTATACAGATACACACTTAAAGGAATAGAGTTCACCCGCGAATGAAAAGTCATTATCTCACTGAATTGAAGTGCATATAGGTCACCAAAAACACGAGTTAGCCCCCATAATTCACTCTCAGCCTTCTAAACCACTGAAGTTAACTGGGCCTTATCTTTTTACAGCTCACAGCAAAAAGCACAAAATGTTCATCTAATTCTCCAAACAGCTCATGCAGCATAAGCAAAGTGTTTTGTAGCCAAACGATTGCACTGTGGGTTAAAAAGTCTGACATTTACTTCATTATATGATAGCCTATGTTTCCAGGCTACAGGGACTAATTTGTGTGTTTGGTGGTCCTGTGAACTTCAGTAGAGTTTAGACTGGCATGGGGTGAGGATGACTTAATTTTCATTTTAGAATGAACTATACGTTTAAAATACGAAGTCATTGTCAACATATCGATATATCTTTTTTGCCATAACACGTTACTTTTTGATGAAACACATCTCCTACAGTATCGTTGTATATCTGTGGCCTTATTAATATGTTGTATTGAAAAATGACAAATTATGTTGTATTGAAAAATCACAAATGATGTCCTCGCCAAAGTTGGACACACAGCTGGGTTGAAATTGTGTGTGTCAGTGTGTGTGTGTGTGTGTGTGTGTGTGTGTGTGTTTTGCTTTTTGAATTTTCTTAGCTTTTTTTTTAAACAACAGATGTGTCTATGTGTGAGTATCAGAACATGATGATATACTTCATCTTTCACTGTGCTGTGAACCTTCCCCCTCCAGGTGTGCAGGATGAGCATGGAATGCATCTACTGTTGATTTTGCTCCAGAAATGATAAATCCATCAAAGTGACATCTGCTCTTATCAAATGATCGATGATCGCAAAATTAAAACAAACAGTTACTTCACTCCTTGGATATAAAAACAATAGTAGATTTGACAGACTAAATCTTTTTATGCTTCTGCCGGTGATAGCCAGGCCGCATTATTATCTTCAAACATGTGAAGTAATCCGTCTTATTTTAAAATCGTTTATTTTTTTTCTAGAGTAGGCATCAATGAAACTGCTTAGGATCAACATTTTTTTTCCCATATCATTGTCAGATACTTCACTATTTTTAAGAAAAATATCAGAGTATGAGATCAAATGTTTTACAGTGTAAAGTTAAGTATACTGTTGCAAGCTCTCGCCCATCCACATCACATGGTCTAATTCATTATAGAGCTTGGCAGTGAAATCTCACATTACTCAACAATAACATCCATTAGTGACGGAACTATTAGCCTGATTCAGTTTGTATTGGCTGGCTTTGCCATTCACACACCCAAGGAGAAAAAAAGGGGGGGGGGAACAAGCGGGCACAGAGAATATAAGTCTGAGGCATTAAAGCACTATCACATGCTAATTTAGACGCATTTCTGCAAATCCTGTGGTGGAGTTGAGTCTGGGACATTGCTCAGGCTCTTTAAGGAGATTTAGTCCAGGCAGAAGGTGATGGTCTGTGACCCTAATGCTGCCAGCGGTGACCACCACCTTGCAGAGAGGTCCATCCACGTCATCCCAAATTCATATCTCTTGTTTTTGTGCCAGCGATATTTCCCCCAACAAATTAGATCATTTTAACGCTTTCCAAAGACCTACCTCAAATATCTCAAGCACCATCAAACCAAGGACCACCACCCAAGAGCTTCAAGATGGAGGCATGGGTGGAGACATGGTGGGGGTTCGGCGGGGCACCTTTGGGTTGACAAGCGGCTAACGGCCACATACTGTATATGTAAATTACTGGTGTTCCATCACATTTCCCCCAAAGTCATCCATAATGAAGGGTAGGTCTTTCTTTTAAGTCGAGCTAACGAGAAGGATTCCACCCCTCAGGACTACAATACAATCAGTGGCGTATCAGTAACATACAGCCCAGCCAGTTCCTTCACTCTAATCCCAACAAAAGCCAGGGCCTTTGTGCTGTTTGAACAACGCTTCAACTGTCCTTTCCCCTTGGATCTTGCCTAATGTTACAAGGAGATCTGTGCTTAATCAGTGCTGCGCTCCAAGGGCTGGATGTTTGCACACGGCATGGATTCAATTGTACTTTTCGAGCCCGTGATGAAATTGTATGCTGCTCAATGGTAAAACCTCAAGCCAGAAACAATCAACTTCACAAACACGTGTTTGTTTACTCGCCAGCCGGGGCTCAAACATGTGGAAGTGGTGTTGTAAAAACCGGTGATACCGGGATGTAGAGCCTGCATGTGGGAACTGGATTACTTGCAGATTTAGTTTTAAGTCACTCTTTCTTTTCCCTCTCACTCGCACAGAGAGACGGGCACACACACACACACACACACACACACACACACACACACACACACACACACACACACACACACACACACACACACACACACACACACACACACACACACACAGACACAGACATACACACACACACACACACACACACACACACACACATACACACACACACACACACACACACACACACACACACACACACACACACATTTGTAAAGACTACAAATGATGATGTGAATGGATCTGAATTTTGGGCGCTTTGAGAATGACACTTCAGAGCCATCCTCCATTCATTGAGCAACAACCTTCTACTGTGTAGTGTACACACACACACACACACACACACACACACACACACACACACACACACACACAGACTTAGCTAGACTAAAAGCCCACTAGCCTCAGCCGTCAAAAGCATGTGAAGACATTATTTCCGGCTGTGAAAGCATTGTCAGTCCATTCATGTGACAGTGGTGAACTCTGACACCCGACTCTCATCTCACCCTTTACATGATCAACCTGTGGAATATGAGTCCCAAAGGGGGGGGAGGGGGCGGAGCTTTGAGGAGGGTCTCAATGGGAAAATGAACATCACAGACGTGAAACTCAAGGACCTCACAGCAGGCTGAGTGGACAAGTAGTCTGTCACGGAGACTTCTGCGTCTGGGTTCAAAGTGAGTGAGTAGTTACTGTACTGTCACAGGTCACAAGGTGGATCCCAGCAAATGGTCGATGAGTCGTCACTCAATGGGCCTTTTTCACCACGGACAAAAAGCCTTCTGTCTTCTGTTCCAATCTGTCCCCTCATTTTCACTGACATCTTTCATTTTCTCTCCATACTGTATCTTATCCTTATATCTATCTTATCTCCATCCACGTATATCTTTTTCATTTCTTCCTCATCTGTCTCCCCCCCTCCCCCCTTCTTTAACTCTGTAGACCTTTTTGTCGTTTTTCTCACAAGGCACTGATAATCGTCTTAACCTGGCCGACAGCCTGGGCTTGTCTCCTGTCACAAGATGCCAGGGAGATTATTTGTGTGTGTGTGTGTGTGTGTGTGTGTGTGTGTGTGTGTGTGTGTGTGTGTGTGTGTGTGTGTGTGTGTGTGTGTGTGTGTGTGTGTGTGTGTGTGTGTATGTGTGTACTCTTTTCTGAGTCCTGGCTATATTATACGTTTACAACTTTTGAGCACGCACGTGCACACACACACACACACACACACACACACACACACACACACACACACACACACACACACACGTGCATCGAGGTGTATTATCTGTGTAGGTGAGTGAATGTGTCCCTGTCTATGTGTGTGTGTGTGTGTGTACAGTATGTGCATGGGCCAGAGCTGGCAGAGGGAGCCAGGCACGTGTGAGCTCAGATCATACGCCCACCCTCCACCTGACTGGGAGTGTGGGAATGTGTCATGTGATATCATACCTCCAGCAGGACCTGTGAGGACAGGGAGGGGAATCCGCCGCGAGAGAGGGGAGGAGCCGAGAGACGCGGCCCCATCCCATCTGATCAACACAGCAACGTAAATGAGAGGAAAGCATAAACCCATGATCCTGCAAGTCAACCTTTATGAGCAGAAAATAACAACAGCAACTCATACAAAGCCCTTCTGAGCGATTACCTTTATCCTACGGTGAAGCATTTGAAGAGTTTCATCCAAAAATCGGATCCTCCAAAATTTGGAAAAAAATGCCATCATTATGGAAGATCATGTATGAAGTTTTATCTTGCTTAAACTTCATAGTACTGGCTTCTCTGTCTTGTTATTTCCAATAGAAAGGATCAACTGTTGCATCTCAAGACTGAGAGTCCAGATATTATAAAGATGTCGTTGTTTAGTTAACCACACATTTGTTTCAAGCAGGTGTTCAATAGTCAGACAGTTTTGAACAACTCTATACCTACACGCATGCTGAAACTAGAGATGCCAGTAGACTGAAATTCTCCTATTTAACCCAATAATATAAATGAAACCCTCCAACTTATACCTATTCAATGGTGGTGGAAACAATGTCACTCCCGGCCTTCCCAGACCTCAACCCAAATGAACACTGCTGGGACCGTGTGTCACATACTTCATATTGAATCTATGCCAAGGCATATGAGGCTGTTCTGGCAGTTTGTAGTGGCACAACACCCTATTAAGACATTTTATATGGGTGTTTTCTTTAATTTAAGAGTTCCCTTTGGTCCACATCAGCAAGCCACACTCGTATATTCTTTTCCAGTGTGTAAGTGTTTGTCAGCTTTGTAGTGTCCTCAGTGGACATTGGAAAAGAGTGCTGACAAGGATGAACTCATTAAAGGAACACTTTGCCAATCGCCATGTTGACACTTTATTTCCATGATATTGGTCCTGACTAATATGAGATGGCAATATGTCTCTCTGCTCGCTCTGTGTCTCAGAGACGGGCTGTGGGATTAGGGCTGGCGCGATATTTTATTTCCCGATACTGTATCGATACTTGGACGCCAAGTATCGCAATATATATATATATATATATATATATATATATATATATATATATATATATATATATATATATATATATATTGCAGGCCATGCCATGCCAGGCCTCTGCATCTGGTGATTCCCACCCCTAATCGATACTGTATCGATATTTCCCATATCGATGCGTTCAGTAACACTCAACACTCAGTAGTTTTGACTAAATTTGTCCACTAACTTATCAGTATAAAGTGATGTACATAATATTACACTACCTGGGTGGTACACAGTGTGTGGTATCTTTAGCTCTACTATTTAATTTTGAGTAAATTCTGTAGAATATCGCAATATGTATCGCATCGCAATATATCGTGATACAATCGTATCGTGACCCAAGTATTGTGATACGTATCGTATCGTGAGATCCTTGCCAATACCCAGCCCTATGTGGGATGTCCAAAAATTAAACCACCGGATGACGTCATCGGTAGATTTCCAACTGCTACAAACGACAAGCATTCTCTTCCTGGATTGGCAGCTTGGCTTCGAGGGGCAGGCAGTCTGACCACGACGGGGAAGCCCTGTCCGCCTGACATGGTGAAGCGAACTAACTTAACCTAACTAACTATCCGGGGTGCACAACATTGTCAGACTAAACTCCGGCTGACACCCCAAAAACCTACAATCCACTACAGAAAAATGTATATTGTTTGTTTATTAACTGGCCCCTGGCCTTCTATCATTTCACGAAAGTGGCCCCCGGGCAAAGCAAGTTGAGTATCCCTGTAATAGACCCTTCACGGGGGCGATTTTGTGTCAAAAAGGCAGGGTAAACACAGGTGCAAGTAAAACACTAATGGGGGTTTCAAACTTCCATGATTGGAATTTGGAAACCCTCATTAGTGTTTTGCTTGCAACTGTGTTTATTCTGCCTTTTCGACACAAAATGGCCCCTTTGAAAAGGGTCTACTAGACACTGAAGAGGACTATGAAAACGCTCTGGGGAGAGAGAGCAGAGGCTGCAGGCCAACTCTGTGAGCTAAAATTTGGCCAGTCACAGGGACGGGGGTTGGGTATTCCGCTGGTGTTAAGTAAAACAACTAAGAACAACAGATACGACAAAATGTAAATCACAACCAAATACAACAAATGAAAATCTGATAATCAAAAGTGAAACAGTTTAATGAATTGAACAGAAATGTGGGAGACAGTAAAGGAGAACGACAGTTTGGTGGGAATATGCACCTATTGATCCTCTGGTCCCTCCCAAGCCGCCAGCGTAATCCCAAATGAAGCGTTCACATGAGCACACAGGGATTAAAAGACTTAAAGACAGAGCTTATGTAATTACTCATAAGCACATTGTTTTCTTTTTCTGCCCTTATCGACCACATGGCTTAGATAATGTTTCACTATCTGTTGCCTCTAAATATACATGTACCCATGTAGGGTCGTTTCCCCATTCTCTTCTCTGTGCTTCCCCACGGAGCTACAGTGAAGCACACGAGAAAGCTTCATGCAAACATTCAGACATGACAGAAGTGAGGAAACCTCATATTACACACATCCCAGTATGACACTCATATTACACACATCCCAGTATGACACTCATATTACACACATCCCAGTATTACACTCATATTACACACATCCCAGTATGACACTCATATTACACACATCCCAGTATTACACTCATATTACACACATCCCAGTATTACACTCATATTACACACATCCCAGTATGACACTCATATTACACACATCCCAGTATTACACTCATATTACACACATCCCAGTATGACACTCATATTACACACATCCCAGTATGACACTCATATTACACACATCCCAGTATTACACTCATATTACACACATCCCAGTATTACACTCATATTACACACATCCCAGTATTACACTCATATTACACACATCCCAGTATTACACTCATATTACACACATCCCAGTATGACACTCATATTACACACATCCCAGTATGACACTCATATTACACACATCCCAGTATTACACTCATATTACACACATCCCAGTATTACACTCATATTACACACATCCCAGTATTACACTCATATTACACACATCCCAGTATTACACTCATATTACACACATCCCAGTATTACACTCATATTACACACATCCCAGTATTACACTCATATTACACACATCCCAGTATGACACTCATATTACACACATCCCAGTATGACACTCATATTACACACATCCCAGTATTACACTCATATTACACACATCCCAGTATTACACTCATATTACACACATCCCAGTATTACACTCATATTACACACATCCCAGTATGACACTCATATTACACACATCCCAGTATTACACTCATATTACACACATCCCAGTATTACACTCATATTACACACATCCCAGTATTACACTCATATTACACACATCCCAGTATTACACTCATATTACACACATCCCAGTATTACACTCATATTACACACATCCCAGTATTACACTCATATTACACACATCCCAGTATTACACTCATATTACACACATCCCAGTATGACACTCATATTATACACATCCCAGTATTACACTCATATTACACACATCCCAGTATTACACTCATATTACACACATCCCAGTATTACACTCATATTACACACATCCCAGTATTACACTCATATTACACACATCCCAGTATTACACTCATATTACACACATCCCAGTATTACACACATCCCAGTATTACACTCATATTACACACATCCCAGCATTACACTCGTATTACACACATCCCAGCATTACACTCGTATTACACACATCCCAGCATTACACTCGTATTACACACATCCCAGTATTACACTCGTATTACACACATCCCAGTATTACACTCGTATTACACACATCCCAGTATTACACTCGTATTACACACATCCCAGTATTACACTCGTATTACACACATCCCAGTATTACACTCGTATTACACACATCCCAGTATTACACTCGTATTACACACATCCCAGTATTACACTCGTATTACACACATCCCAGTATTACACTCGTATTACACACATCCCAGTATTACACTCGTATTAGACACATCCCAGTATTACACTCGTATTACACACATCCCAGTATTACACTCGTATTACACACATCCCAGTATTACACTCGTATTACACACATCCCAGTATTACACTCATGTTACACACATCCCAGTATTACACTCATGTTACACACATCCCAGTATTACACTCATATTACACACATCCCAGTATTACACTCATATTACACACATCCCAGTATTACACTCATGTTACACACATCCCAGTATTACACTCATATTACACACATCCCAGTATTACACTCATATTACACACATCCCAGTATTACACTCATATTACACACATCCCAGTATTACACTCATATTACACACATCCCAGTATTACACTCATATTACACACATCCCAGTATTACACTCATATTACACACATCCCAGTATTACACTCATATTACACACATCCCAGTATTACACTCATATTACACACATCCCAGTAGACGCTGAGATGACTTCCTGTCACAATCCGCCTTGAATGTGACGTGACTGCTGGATATTCCCACACAGCTTTCATCACACATTAAGCTCAATACGGCCGGAGAGAGGCCAGGCCATGTGTCCTTGCTCTACTCTGACAGATGTGAGATTAAAACTACAACAACAACAACAACAACAACAACAGTAAAACACCTTACAGTAGAGGACTGGAAATAGACTATGGGGTCAACACCACTGTCGGCCACTTCTCGGTCCTGAGTCATGGATCAGTGAGTGTTTGTTGCCTCTGTATCTGAGACTTTGTGTTGACGTTTGGAACGGGACAGGAGTGGACAGCCACATACCTGTCCGCCTTTGTTATCCCTTTTGACTCAGTAAAGTCTTTTGAAACATTTTCTTTGTCTCTGTCTCTGCATCCTTGGGTCCAGCCTTTCATACAGGCATTACAAGTCAATTTAGCTCATTCTCGATTAGCTATGATAGGAGGATCATGATCACTGTATGTTATTATATACTTCATTGGACCCCAAAAGTACTGTATCTCTGAACTATCTCTTTAACAAAATCACACACATGTAGGCTATTCTATCTGATCTCCTTTTGATACCTAATGCAATATTTTACTGGTTACACAGTCCCCGGATGTGGAAACTAGCAGACACGGCCTCTGTTCCTTGAGGGGCAGGTTCTAGCTCTGTACTGCATCATTTTCAGACATTTCTGTTCTGGGTGACCAACACATAAACCAAGCTGAAAATAAGGTCCAGGTTGTAAAAAAACTGAATTCTCCTTTAAGTAAAGGATGGGAATACTTTTTCCATCACTTATCATCTGTTGCCTTTGAAATATTGGTTGATGAGTTTCTGCTAGCAGGGACATTTTCCACAAGGGCTGTATAATGATTTGCAATGGAAAGCTTTCATGTCTTGTTGCTAATAATGACTCAGCGATGCCAGCTTGTTTCTGCCTAACTGACAGTCAAATTCAAGGCTGCATCCTCTGCTGCCCACTCAATAAACTCAAATACTCCCCAGCGACAGGTTGGAAGGTCCATGTGCCAATCATCTGACGTATATATATACAGTATATATCAGTGGTGGCTGGTGAGATTGGTAACAGGGGAGGTAGCTTTGGGCGTTTTTTTTTTCTCTTTTGCCCAAAACACCCAAATCTCATTTTAAATTAGCATTAGGATTAGACTGTTGTGATGTCATTATTCAGTTTTAACCATCAATAATTGTTCCTTTTCTCATTATTTCATTTCTCAGAGTAAATACTGTATATTTATTTCGAGATTTTTGTCAATTATTTGTGCTGTTATGGTTATAATTAGCCTAGTTACTCACTTCTACACTATCTTAGATTGTGTTACTTATGGATGGCATGGAATTATAGTGAAAATAGATTATCCCCCCTTTTTGCTGGGGACCCCACTTTGAAAACCACTGGAGGCTAGAACTGTTGCGAGAAGGTTTCAGGATTTATCTCTATGCATTAGGCTGTGATTACTATTTATATACTGTAAATCTATTTATTCACATAGATTCATGATATATTATGGTATACAGCCTACCTGTGACATCAATGTTTTGATTAATCTGCGCCAGTACCGAAAATGTAGCCTATTACTGCATGACTGATCCTATGATGTCTCACACTCAGGTGTGCTTTCACAAGACAGGTGTTGTCCATTCAATCAGCCAACCTGTCTTTATAATGGCTGTCTTGCACTGTTTGTATGATACTTGACAAAGTCTATGGCCGAAACTGTTGTCAAATAGCGTTAAATTACACTTAATTGCATCTGGAACGAGAGTGTGTCTTCCCGTGCACAGTGCTGCACTACTCTAGTTACATTCCAATTCATCAACTTTGGAGCGTTATTTACCCCCCCTTCCCGACATCCTAGGTTGACATGCTTCATCCCAATCGATTCCTTATTTCTTCTACTTTCATATGATATAAAGATCACCACTCAAGCTTTAAAATTGAGCTCGCTGTCAGCTATCGATTTACAGGCCAAATTCAGTTAAAAAATGTGTGAATTTAAGGTTCGCGGGTTTTATTATAAAAAATTACAGGATGAAACTTCAATACGACAAAAATAGCGCTGCTCGGTGAACCATTTCCACGCCGAATTTAATAGAAGGCTCGGATAACTTGAAATCAATTGACTTACTTGAATATCCATGCTGTCTGTAGTGGAAACGCTGCAGTCGAGACGTTGCAAATATTCCAGTTTTCTGACATTGCAAAAAGCCCAGTACCGCGCAGCGCACCGCAAGGCTGAGGCTCCCGCAACTCGAAACTCGTATAACGACTGTCTGGCTTGTGAACACTTACTGATTGATAAAAAAGTAAATAAAAATAAGGGGTAAATATAATATGCTGCTACTGTCTCAGTAAAAGTCGTAAATCCTTCCTGTCAGGTCATCAGGCAGTGGATTTCACTTCCTACTTTGATTCAGCTTGAGAGACCAGACAGTGGACAATACAAATGTCAATCAATTTCAGCAATCTATCCAACCAACAATTAGATTTCACCTGGTTTAACCAGGGTAACGGCGTGCTCACTTCCAGCTCAATCTTATTGGTTGGAAAACACATCACTCTCACGTGTTCTCTGTGAATTGCAAATGTTTTTCAACCAATCATATTTTTCATTAGATAAATTACCAAATAAATAAACGCCCACAGGGCGAATGTTTTTTTTATCTGCCTACTAAAGGCTGGGACCAGGGCCAGAGTGACTCTCTGCATGGAGCTCTCCTTTCCATCAACTTCATCAGCTTCATCAAGGTCACTGTTGTTGAAGCATTTTAAGCATATAAGAATATAATGAATGAAAAAATGAGCGTCTGCACATAAGAAAAAACACGTTTGATTGATATTTTATTATTAAAAAAAATGAAAAATGAAAAATGAAAAATGAAAAATATAAAAAAAAAAAAAAAAAATTATATATATATTTTTTTTATAAAATCCCCAATCTAATAGAGGAGGACCATCCTCCTATGCCTCACTGGAAAAACCTCCTCTGATATATATATATATATATATATATATATATATATATATATATATATATATATATATATATATATATATATATATATACACAGACACACATTTTGGAAGAAACAAAATCCTCAAGTTCACCATTCAAATAAAGCATCCAGTGTTCTGTTCTCATGAAATGCTTGTACTAAAACCTACGAAAAGTAACGCACTATAATTCGGGCTATATAACCCACGGAATGTCAACCCGTTCTCAATGTCTGAAATGGACGCCATGGAAGTGCGACATTCAAGTAAGCCGGGGGTGCAGGACTCAGGAGGGTGAAGGGGTGGGGTTGGCAGACCCTTGCCTTGTTTTACTGTGCTAGCCTAACCATAACCAAGTTGTTGCCTTAACCCAACCAAGCTGTTTTACCCAAGAAACAACTAGGAAACAGTGTCACGCTATACCGGGCTATAGCTATATACTCGGCTAGCCGAGCGGGTCCTGCGGCTCGACTCATGGCTGGCTTGAGCTCTGGCCGGGGAGGAGAGCGAGCCTTCCCGCTGAATGCGGACATTCCTATGCACAAAACTGAAGGAAAACTGTTTTCCTAAGATATAATACAAACATTTCATGAGGATACGTTGAACTGTTATTAATCCATCTAACTAACATGACAAAATGTTGTTAGTCATTTTTGTAAGTCACTTTTTTTCTTCTTTCAAATAGTGGATATCCTTGATATTGTGGAATGAAACTCAAGCTAATTAATGAACTGCATCTCTCTCTCCCTCTCTCTCTCTCTCTCTCTCCATAAAGTGCATTCATCGAGTCATTAGGGCTGGCTTTTCATGTAAACACAGTTTCTTTACTTCATTGTTTTCCAGACATTGCCTTCAGCGGGGGAGTGAAGTGGGTAGATAGATAATGCAATGAAATCTCTCCAGATTGTCTGAAGAAAATGGAAACACTGCACATTTAGTGCAGTATGAGCAAGGCTGAGCAAAACACTTCTGCTAAGAAGTGGCTTACGGTATCTCTAGGCCGGGAGTCATCCTAGCATTTTAATGTATGCTTATTATTTTACGTGCTGCTTCAGGAACGTCTTACCACTCTATCTGCTAACATAAGCATTTCTGTGAAAGTTTACCTCCGTGAAAATGGGAACTTGAACTAAATCAACTGTAGGCTATTTCTCCACACTATCTTTCTCATAGCCTGTTTAAAACCATCCTGATAACGTGATCTCACATTGTGTTTTCCTCTATGTAGCCGTCTGGACTCCAAGCTGTCCACAGTGATTTCAGTGGGTGGGAGTATACTTGCCTTGACAAACAACCCCTTCAGCCAATCAGCATTGCCAAATCCAGTCCTTCAGCAAATCAGCGTCAGGCCAATCCAAATCCACTAGGAAAAAGAACGCCGAAAGCGTATTTTCCAGAGAGACACTTCGCTGGTGCATACTCTTGTTGTTGTGTAATTGTTGTTATTGAGTCTGTTTCTGCAATAACTGAATTTACGGCTGTGTAAACTCTACGAACGTCAACGTTACTGCTCGTTGTGGGTTGCTTCGGGAGCCGCCATTACTGTTTTCCCAGCGACGTCCCTGTTTGGACGGTTATGTTGCCAACTACGACTCTGAGGCAGGTCCCTGATTGGCCCCTGGATTTTGTAATTTCTGAAAAGTGCTGGGGACGGGCTGGAGGCCAGACTGAATCAAAGAATGAAACAGGATGTGAGGTCACGTGATCAGGACTGTATCGCCTACCAGACTACCTTTCTCACTCACTAACTCAAACATTCAGTCAAAAGTGACAACTAGGGATGTTCATCAATAATCGTTGAAGAATGAATTTGATCACGTGGAATCTTTTTCGATTATTGTTTTGTTTTTTTGTTTTGTTTTTGCGGACTAGGTTTGGGTGGAATTTGTTCCTCCTCGTCCCACTCAATAGAGAGCCGCAGGGATGACGTATTTTTGTAGGCTGAATGCGGAAGTCCCGAACTTCCTGGTTCTTCACTGTTTCTGTCTATGGGATTTTTGAATGGGTTTTTGGCACGATGCTTCAAATAATGTCTGTGGGCAACGCAAGTTTAATCAAACGCGAACCAAGGTTCAGCGGGATAATCTTCACACATGAGGACCACTTTCATGAGTTTTGTAGCGTAAATGCGAGCCCTAGAAGTAAAAAGCTCGAGCTAAGCTAATCCAGAACTACACACTGTCGCATAGGCTTCCACGTCACGTCAGCACTCAACCTACTTTCAAAATGTGAGTACAGTAGCCTAGCTAGCTAGGTTACATCATGTAACCTGTCATGTAACATGTTTGTTTAGCTGGCCACAGCGCTAGTGTCTGATATTCTTACTACACAGCGGCATCGCCATTGGAGCTGGCCGAGAACGTGCAACGTTATTACCAGACCAGTGTAAAAAAAAAAAAAAGTGACAACACTAACTCAAACATTCAGTCAAAAGTGACAACACTAACTCAAACATTCAGTCAAAAGTGACAACACTAACTCAAACATTCAGTCAAAAGTGACAAAACTAGCTCAAACGTTAAAAGTACAATTTGCAGGTGGACTGTGTTGAGGCAGGAGTTGAAATCCATTTGAGATAAATTGGTTGTGACAGATGTTCTTCTCATGTCTGCATCCCGACGCGTTGAACTCCCAAAGGAGCTCAGTGAGACGTACAGGCTTTGTGCTCTTCAAAAGAACCGTGTCGGTGAATAGAAAGAGGCCATGGCGGTCCATTGAGCCTGCCAATTTAGGCAGGTCATAGCGTGGTGCTGATAAGAGAGCGCCACAATGGAGGGAAGATGACTGAGGTGTTTTGCGTCAGTCATGGCAGCTTTCTGCATTATGTGGCTACAGAGTGGATAGGTTTTATCGCCTGGGACATCTAGAGAAAGCAATGGTTGTCTTCCTGTGTGGCCTAAACTGTGTCTTCTTACCCGCAAACCAAACCGCGGTATCTCCCCATCTGTTAGGCTGGGTTGCTTTTACTCAACAGTATACCGCTAATTCAATATTTTCATATTCAGTCAAGAAGATGAATGATTTTTAGATGCGGTGACCCCTCTCTGGCTACCCTCCCGTCCTTTCAGTTTAGCCACATGTTCAGAATACCATCTCCCCTAACTACGGCAACTTAATTTCATCATGTGGGAGTTTTTCCAGACGCCCCCAAAAACAATGGCCCCGTTCTTAACAAATTCTCCTCACAATAAATTCAATTATGTGTCGGTCGCACACTCCTCAGTTCCCGGGTCCGTCCTTCCTCTCCTCTCCGTCTTCTCTCCCCTTGCCCCTGCCCTCCTCTGGGGCGGCTGCTGTCATTTGGGTGCTTTGGGTGATGCTGTATCTGTCTTTGTTAGACGCGTGGCTGAAAGGCTATTTGACATTTGGAGGCCGAGAGGAGAGGAGAGGAGACGACAAGTGAGCCTGCTGAACGAACAGAACTGACACCACGGGACAGGAAGAGAGTACAGTGCAAAAAGCCTTATAATATAGGTCATGTAGTGGAATAGAGTGGTGCAAAAAAAAGAGACTTCCAAATCATGTGAGGCTGCAATTATTTGTATCAAGTGGTTTTTACAAAATAATAATAATAATAATAATAATAATAATAATAATAATAATAAACTAAAGAGAGCAAATCTTAAGAAATATATTTTGTGTTGAAAATGTAATAAAGGGTTAGAACAGGGTTACAACACTTTGTCTATCTACTGTTGCGATTTATACCACAATTGCAATAGTCGCAATATGATTATTCATCAATATTGTGCAATATTGTGCAGTGTGGATGGGAGAAAACTTTGCAACTGTGAAAGGTTTCCATCTTATCAAGTCACCGCAGTGTTAATCACTGAAATGTTATTTTTCTTAAGTGCCACCTAAAAGAGTGTTTGAGGGCTACTTGACTCACTCCACTTGTAAGATAATGGCACTTGCTTTGTATTGAAATGAGTTGAAATTCTCTCAGCGCATTGTCTGATGTTTGAACTGATTTCAGGGCAGAAGGAAGGAGAGGGTGAGATGGCAAAACGGAGAAAAAGGGGAGAGGGAGCAAACGAACAAAAATAAGCAAGACAAATGTGCCATGCCTGATGCACTGTAAGAAGTGTTTGTATGGACAGACAGAGAATAACAACATTAAGTATGTGTGACAGGCCATTCAAGTGGCTTCTGCGTCTGTTCGCCTGTGTCTATGATAAATAGGGCTTTTAGTTTCCTCAACATATTATCTAATGGTCTAAGTATGGCTGCATTTGAGATGGATAATATGGCGAATTGAGATATCAGCAGAATGTATGTAAACAATGTCTCTCATTGCTTAGAAAAAACACAGGGGGGACGGGGAGAGAGGAGAGACTGGAGAGTGAGAAGAAGAAGGGGAGGAGGCATAGAAAGGAGGGTGGAGGAGATGAAGAGAGAGAGAGAGAGAGAGAGAGAGAGAAGGATATTTAAAAGTATCAGGAAATAACGAAGGTCTCCCAGAGCTCCTCAATAACCCCAACTAGAACAGGAAGCAATGCCATCAATCACCATGAAGACAGCAGCTCTCTCTCTCTTTCTCTCTCTCTCTCTCTCTCCCTCTCTCTCTTTCTCCCAGGGCACTGAACCCGATAGACGCACCGGTGCAGCTGCTCCAAGTGGCCTGCCTCCCATTTTCATTCCTATCTGCCTATGAATACACACACACACACACACACACACACACACACACACACACACACACACACACACACACACACACACACACACACACACGGCTGGGATTTAGTCAACAAGGTAATTACAGGACTGCCGTCAGACTCCAAACCAGCTCGAGCGCTGAGGCACTGATTGATGTGAATAAGATAGGTTGACTGCAATGAAAGGAGGTAAAGGGATACCAAACCTCACTGATGCACCTCTCGACCTGCGAGGAGTGTGTGTGTGTGTGTGTGTGTGTGTGTGTCTGTGTGTGAGAGAGTGAGAGAGAGAGAGAGAAGAGAGTGAAAGTGAGACAGAAAGTGAGAGAGAGGTCCTTCAGACATCTGCAAAAACTTTCCCCGCACCTTCACATGGTCCCATATAGAAATGAGAGAGAGAAAAAATAAGGTTTCTTACATTAGAAATAGACAACATGCTCGTCAAATGCATGGCCAAATTAAAATGACTGCTATCAAGAAATGTTTTAAATTAAAATATGTGAAATTTATGATTTACAAAATACAAAAAAGTACAATGAAGACACTGTAAGTCCTGGCATTCTTTTAGTTTCACATGTTATTTGACCTCTAAATCAGCATCTTATGGAGACAATGTAGCTTTTACACTATTACTATGGCTTGCTTTTAGTGAATAATTCAACGTTTCATAAGAAATTAGCCAATAATGTAGTTCATTGATGAGCTTAGGTAAAGTGTAGCCTTTCAATAGGTGGGTTTCCATCAAAGTACATTATGCATTATGAAAAGCTCAATGGAAACAGCAATTTTAGGCAAATGTCAGTTATGTTTTGACAATTAAGAAAATATGCAATAATAACATGTTTTTACCTGATAGCAGCAATATGTACTTTGTTTGTGTACTGTACTGTATGTCTGTTTGCATATGTGTATGCGTGTGCATGTATACATTTTGTTTATTTCTTACAGCTTGCCGTGCAAACCTCTGGTAGGTACAAGGTTTCAGTGTTGTAGTCTGGAGCCAGCTGAATTACACTATACTGTATGGTTCATCTATCTCTCTCAAGCACACACACACGCACGCACGCATGTGTGCACACACACACACACACGCACGCACACGCACACACACACGCACACACACACACGTACACACACACACACACACACACACAGTACATTGGCAGTGTGCTAGAAGGAGCCAGGGAGACGCCATTAAAAATAATGAGCGTTCCTTCACCTCCATCTGCATCCAGCCAGTGGACAGATTCCTCCACTCTGGCACAGAAAGCCCTCTGTACTGTACCATGCAGGTTTTTAACCCTTTTTACACTGTGAGGGAAAATCCAATTGTATAGAGATTAACCAGATTAACCCAGTAATGGTTCATGAACAGACATATTAACCAGGATCCCTCTTGTGTTGTGCCTCAGTGCGTAAATGTTGGGTTGCGCGTTGGGTCACATCCAGGGCAGGACATGACCTTTTTCCATTGACTGGACACAGTAGCATCCAAAAGTCAACAGCCACTTTCTCTATTTCAGCAGCCAAATGCCTTTTCTCATATACAATAGAAAATGGCTTGTTTTAATGCCTGCCACCTTGTCTGCTAAAGTGGACAAACTTAGCAGCCAGGGTTAATTTTCCAACTAGTTTGCCACTGTGTGTCACAGTACAGTCACTGTGTGTCACAGTACAGTGGCTGTTTACCACTGTGTGTCACAATACAGTCACTGTGTGTCACAATACAGTGGCTGTTTGACACTGTGTGTCACAGTGGCTGTTTGACACTGTGTGTCACAATACAGTGGCTGTTTGACACTGTGTGTCACAGTGGCTGTTTGACACTGTGTGTCACAGTGGCTGTTTACCACTGTGTGTCACAGTACAGTGGCTGTTTACCACTGTGTGTCACAATACAGTGGCTGTTTGACACTGTGTGTCACAGTACAGTGGCTGTTTACCACTGTGTGTCACAGTACAGTCACTGTCTGTGTGCTGTTTTCCACTGTGTGTCACAGTACAGTCACTGTCTGTGTGCTGTTTTCCACTGTGTGTCACAGTAGTGGCATAAACCTGGGAATTAAAGACAGCTCCCCCATGTCTGCTTTACACTCATACAGTTAGACACACACCTTCAACTGCAGTAAAACTGCAGTCTTCTAATGCTCCACTGCAATATCTAATAATAAAGCAGAAATGCCTTCAATACTACAGTAGGAAATCCAAAATGTTGCCCTCAGATCACTGTGTCCTTACTGCTCTTAATGTACAGTACATGTTTGGGTTGGCAGGCCTAGATGGGAGATTGATCCAAAAGCAGTGCAGGAGCCAGGATTTGGGTCAGTTCAGCTTCAATACAATCCATTCGAAATGCAAAACTGCTTCTCATCCATTTTTGACACAGTGTTTATTAGTGATTTCAGTCCAGATGGGGTGAATGAACATTTTCCCACAAAATTGTTCATGAATGGGTTTAATTTAAATGAATTGACCTCAATCCTGTCACACACGCACGCGTGCATGCAGGCACACACACACACACACACACACACACACACAGACACGCACACACACAAACACACACAAACACACACACACACACACGACACACACAACGCATGACACAGACTCTCTCTTTCCTATAGATCCAACAGCTACTGTATGCAGACAGAGCAACACATTGCCAATCAATCAATCTCATTCCATTCTCATTTATTTCTTTTTTCTTTCCACTGGCCAATAGTTGAGTTGCAGTTATCAGGTCAAAGTATGTCCCACATGCAGGCTGCTCACATGTGGGACGTTTCTGTGTCCCTGGATCAGACTAAGTGACAGAGAGGTTTTCGTCCAGTGAAACTGTCATCAGGTCTCAGGGACAGTCCCTGCACACAGCCTGCGTGCCCACAGACGTGTGTGCTGTCCCTCAAGCTTTTTCTGGAGTAAGACACTCACAGCCTTCATCCTGTCTGAGTCGACATCCAAAATAAAAGTTTGTTTTCGGCCATTGGGAAGGATTCATTCATCTAAAAAATCTAAATCTAGAAAAAACTATCCAAGATCACAGCAAGAACATAAAACTGATAGAAGGATCTAGAGACACTGCACTCCAGGCTCGGCCAATAGTCAGAAATGGTACTCTTCCGGTCTCCTAAATGGACGTGGTCATCACCTTGTGATTGGCTGTCAATGGTATGAAACTTCATTGGCTGACCAGTCTCCTAAGGGGGTGTGGCAGTGGTGGCGTGTTTTGAAACATGAATTGCTGGTGTGAATTTCAGCTTCTGGAGGTAGATCTTTTGTTTTCGGGGGGGGTTTTCATTAACGCAGCTTTTCCTTTTTCCAACACGCTCCTTAGCTGGATGCC
This sequence comes from Poromitra crassiceps, assembly GCF_964638095.1. Lineage (NCBI taxonomy): Eukaryota > Metazoa > Chordata > Actinopteri > Beryciformes > Melamphaidae > Poromitra > Poromitra crassiceps. The sequence goes on from NC_139624.1 coordinate 35,199,029, forward strand.
TTATGGTAATACCAAAATAACAGAATAAGTTCCAAACCTGTCGCAGGTTTGATCATCATAACAGCCATACCTGAGCTGTAAAAGTCATGTAAAAGCTCGTAAAGAAATGCTATAGAAATCCTAAGAATAACCAGCATTTATATTTAAAAGCCACACTGGAAAGAATTCACAGCCGTGGGAGCAATTTGTTTTTCTTTTACTGCGACTCGGCAAAATGCATTCTGACACTGCAACTGCAGTATCGCTTATGCTTACCCAGCCTCTCTTGACCGTGCTCAGCCACCCTGTGTACACAGACGTCTGGACAATACTCAGTGGCCGCTACTGCAATAACACGGTTGACAAGGCACAGGAAAACACACACACACACACACACACACACACACACACACACACACACACACACACACACACACACACACACACACTCTCTCTCACTCTCTCTCTCTCTCTCTCTCCCCAGTATATATTTCTTTCACATGCCCACACAGAAGACACACTCAGATATACTGTACATACTGTACAGTGACTCACACACACACGTACACACACACACACACACACACACACACACACACGTACACACACACACACACACACACACACACACACACACACACACACGTACACAATACGTTTTCAATCCCACAAGCTGGTGTCAGCATTTGCTGTAGTAAAAACACTGTGAAGCACGGCCAATGGTCTGTCTGACTGGAGGATAGACGGCCCAGACAGGGCAAAGGCCATTGGAATGTTTATGTCTAATCATGAATGAGGACCTGTGTGTGTGTGTGTGTGTGTGTGTGTGTGTGTGTGTGTGTGTGTGTGTGTGTGTGTGTGTGTGTGTGTGTGTGTGTGTGTGTGTGTGTGTGTGTGTGTGTGTGTGTGTGAGTGTGAGTGAGAGAGAGAGAGAGAGAGAGAACTCCACCTTAAAGTAGAACCAGTGATGTCTTTCATGCACAAAAAGACATCCACAACTTAACTCAAATCAACTCCCAATAACAGTTGGTCTTTCCCCCACCACTGGTTCAAACATCCTAATTCATGATCTCACCTTCTGTTTCACTCTACGTATCAGTCTGGACTCCACAGCCCACAGTCATTTCAGTGAGCGGGAGTACTTGCTTTGACGAACTCCTTCAGCCAATCAGTGTAGCCAAATCCAGTCCTTCAGCCAATCAACATCGGATCCAGTCAAATACAAATCCACTCAGAGGAACAGCGATAACGTTTTTTCCGTCAAGAAACTCCGCTGGTAGATACTCCTGTTCTTGTTTAATTGTTGTTATTGAGTCTATTTTCTGCAATAACTGCACTTACGGCTGTGTAAACTCGACAAATGTTGACATTACCGCTCGTTTCTTCGCAAGCAGGAGAGCCATGGGAGAGGCATTGCTATTTTGCCAGCGGCGTCCCTGATTGGCTGGTTACGATGTCAACTACGAGGCAGGTCTCTGATTGGCCTGTGCACTTCGTAATTTCAGAAAACGCCCGTCCCAAGATGGAGGCCAGCCTTCCATCTTTCCTTTCCCCCTCCCTTGATTATGGCTGACCAATTTGGGGCTCGCGGGCCAAGTTTGGCCCACACCCAGGTTTGTTTTGGCCATGAATTTGAAAAAAATAAATCTGTGGCCAATATTACTGTCTTTCAGAGGCTGTGGCAGGCTCTTTTTAGTGTGTTGATTTTAGCATAATGATTCTACCATATGAAAGTAGAAGACCGTCCTAAGGAATCCATCAACCATGTGAACCTAGCTTGTCGGGAAGGGGGCTAAATAATGATCCAAATTTAAGGGGAAAACTGGCATGGCCATTTTCATAGGTGTCCCTTGACCGCTCACCTCAAGCTGTGTGAAGAATGGGTTCTATAGGTAGGGTTAGGGCTATTATGGTCTAGCTGAGATAGGGTTAGGGCTACACACCTTGAGTTGCATGCAGGCACTTTCTGTCAGAAAGCTGTCTTTCCCTTTACATGTGTACAGTGTTTTCTTTTCATTTTGAAAAATGATTTTAGATTTAGAATGTAAATCGTATACAGTATTATACATTTTAATGCAATGTAATTTCACATAACATTAACATTTATTTTTGGCCCATGGCCCTCCTTCCAGATGGCCCTTCATACGCCATAAATTGTATACACAATTTATATGAGCAGCATGCCCTTTAGTTTTTATATCGTGTTACTTCCTGCATTTTCGACACAAAATGGCTGCTTTGGGTGTAATGTGAAATAGGCGTATAGGAAACAATTTGGGCATCTGATCCAGTAGCGTAGCCAGACTCGGCTCATTGGGTGTGCCACAGAAAGCCAGGGTGTGCCAGGGGGCGGACCAAAATTTGGGTCTTTTCAAACCAGATTTAGAGGAATATTTGTGTGTTGTTTGCTCCTTTCACACTCATTATTAGCAGGTAGAAGCAGTCAATTAAATTGTATTTTTTGGCAACATGTAAAACCACTTTGTTTAGTATCTCAAAAAAGTCTCACCTACTTTTTCCAATGAGTGTTCTAGTCGGGAAAGAACGCAAATTTGGTTGGCATGTTCGTCTACTGCAGAGAGATCTGTAGCATCAGTGTCCTCTGGCCCCAAACCTCCGGTGTGTTGTTGGCTGCGTTCCCCGCTGTTAACGTCATTGTTTCGGCTGCATCATCTTCTTCATCATCGTCTCTCTGTTCTCCACTGTACACCACCAATACAGGTGCGGGAACGGGTGCACTTACAATCCGCACTTGTTGAGGGGGAGCGTGACGACGAGTCATCTTCTTCCTCGTCGTTTCTTGCCTTTGCCGAAAAAGCTTAAAAGCGAGCTTTGTTTCATGTCTTCCTGATTTGGCGCTGCTGCTGCTGCTGCTGCTGCTGTGCATGCATTTGTTTACTTTACGTGGACGACAGCTTAACTAGTTTCCCATGATGCTCCGGGGCACATAGGGCAGCGGACTGTTGGACACAGTGCATGACAGCGTTGACATGTGTTTTGCAGACAAAACAAAACACTTTTTTTACCCCATTTTTTTGGGTGCGCCAGTGGCCTGTCTGGGTGGCATTTGCACACCCTAGCGCACCCGTGGCTACGCGCATGATCTGATCAAGGGCCTTGATCATTGCTTCCCTGTGCCACCCTATCCTCTCTATGCTTCCTTCCTTCCTTCCTTTATTCTTTCCTTCCTATCTTCTCTCTATCCTAGGTTTCGACTGCCACTACCAGCCAGCTGCTCTTCACGTGTGGCTGTTATACGGCTCCCACAGTTAAAACGGTGAAATAAAAAGCGGGAACTTGGCCAGATAAAGTATATTGCTCCCTCATTCCCTGGTAAATGTCTCACACCACTCTCTCCTGTCTTCTCTCATTCTCCAGGAAAACTATATCACTGCACTTCCTGTCTTTCATAACGTTCCATGTCCTTCTCTGGCTCTAAAGCTTTCCCTCTGCTTTGGACATGTAGTGGAGATGTCATCTTCGGTGCTGAACTGGGTCAACATTTATCCACGGCCGCCTGGAACGGGAATCTGCCCCGGCAAGGGAGGAAGTCACTCACCCATGTCTTCCTGCATAGAGGAATCACATTCACAAGCAAGACGTAGCCTTGCTCTCACGATCTGCAATGAAGAATCAGACTAATTATACTTGCCAATGCTCGATTATTTGTTTTCAGCTGTGTGAGCGTGCCGTGCGGAGCCATGCTAGCATGGTAGCTTACTGTCTGTTTTTCTATTGTTTAGTGTTTTGATGTATTTGTGCACCGGAAGCGTGCAGGTGAGGTAACCAAGTGTATTTGGTGCCGGCTAGAGACGAAACGATAGGAAAATTTCATATCACGATTATAGTGACAAAAATGATCACGGTCAGTATTATCACGGTTTGTTAAAATGTGCTGAAAATTTTCAAAAAGTACCAATACACTCACAGAAATCATTTCACCAAGTTTTATATTGAAAACTCAGACCCAAAAAGGATTGATACACTCACTGAAATCATTTGTCCAAGGCTGTGCATCTGCATCTGGGAGACGGTTGCCAACTTTGGTTGATGATGGACAGTATTTACCATGTTTTTAAAAGCATACGGTTATCGTAAGGAATTTTATCATGTTATCATAAGGAATTTCATCACAGAACCATTAAAACCGCTTATCATTTCATCCCTAGTGCCGGCTCACTTTCAGAGAATGCATCATGTCATCATAATGATTGCATTTCTCGAAACCAGCATTTCAAAAACACCCATCTTAACAAGTCATTTTCTCATACAGTCTTCAGTCTTAAAATCTTTTTCAGTGAAATATTATGCTCACTCATTACTTGCATAAATGACTTTCTAAGATGGATATTTAACGTTTGTGCACAACTGCAACAATGGGATAGCAGAGAGTGTTGAACCTGTGTAGACCCACTCTGGCTGCAACGTGGCACTGGTAGAATGGAGAAACCAAGAGTGGTTTAGCCACCATGCGAACCTCGATCACAGCGACTCTGAGCTTAAGTGCCTCTTAATAAGTGTTGTGTAGTGCTGTGACATCTACAAGTTAAAAAGGTGTCAAGCTTGATGGGAAGGGAAGTAGCTGAAGGACATGGAGGAAGTGGTTTTGGGATGTCCTTCTCATCGAGTTCAGAGAGATTCACGTCTAACTGCCACACAGGACACAGACAGAATGACTCAGCCAGACGTGACATGGCAGGATGAACCGTCTGATAACAGCTGAGCGATTGTTTGATGAACGTATTGAGGATTGTTTGTTGAGGCAAGGTTTTCTTTTTTTAAGATTATTTGTTGAGCATTTTCCTTTTATTTTGATAAGACAGTAGGCAGACAGGAAAGGCGGGGACAGAGAGGGGATGACATGCGGCAAAGGACCTCGGGTCGGATTCAAACCCGCATCGGCTGCACGAAGGACTGAGCCTCCGTCGTACGTGTGCTACCAGGTGTGCCACCAGGATGCACTTGAGGATTGTTTGGTGAGGCAAGGTTTGGTGAACGTATTGAGGATTGTTTGGTGAGGCAAGGTTTGATGAACGTATTGAGGATTGTTTGGTGAGGCAAGGTTTGGTGAACGTATTGAGGATTGTTTGGTGAGGCAAGGTTTGATGAACGTATTGAGGATTGTTTGGTGAGGCAAGGTTTGATGAACGTATTGAGGATTGTTTGTTGAGGCAAGGTTTGATGAACGTATTGAGGATTGTTTGGTGAGGCAAGGTTTGATGAACGTATTGAGGATTGTTTGGTGAACGTATTGAGGATTGTTTGTTGAGGCAAGGTTTGATGAACGTATTGAGGATTGTTTGGTGAGGCAAGGTTTGATGAACGTATTGAGGATTGTTTGGTGAGGCAAGGTTTGATGAACGTATTGAGGATTTTACGAGACTTAAGAAAGGTCAACGAGCCAGTCAGTGAGAAATACAGCCGTTACGCCACCTTGGGGGAATCACCCAGCATATGATTCCTATTAAGTCTAATTTAGTCTGAATATTTGAGAGTTATTCAAAACAACAAGATCACTGTAAGCTAGAAAATAACCACAAATACCAATAACAAAGCTCCACTGTCAGCATATCATCCGTCATATTACAGTTTAAGTCTTGTGACATTTTGCTATAGGAGGGGGAAAAGAGTTAGAAAGAATATACTCTTCCGATCATGCTCATCAAATTTCTGTCATCGACCATTCTGTAAGAATGTCACATGTTTAAATGGTGGAGCTCATTAATGGAAATAACTGAAATGAAGATGAATTAATTGCTACCAATACAGACAGTTTAACCTGCAGGCAGGTACTTTATCAAACTTTAGCTATGGGCTAAAGACAGCCTGTGTGTCAGAACCCACCTCCAACTAAAACATCCTTACAGTTAGTTTTCTCATTGCTTTCAGTTACAGGAATTGAAAATAGCCCAGAGGAGTCCAATGAGGTTATTCATGAGTTTTTTTTTATATGCTGCTTTAAACATTCTCATCAAAATTCCATAAATTAGTCACAGGAGGCGAAGCTGGCTGAATCTCATACAGATTTGAATGCAGCCTCCCAGCGCCGTGAACACAACGTAATTACACTAGGGTTTTATGCTTCATTATATTTTATATTAGTCCTTTAAATATCTCCCGCTGGTGTACAACCCTTTTTTTCTAGAGTGTATTATATGAACTGGTGGATTTAGTTACAGATTATGGGTGGGATATATTCTGAAAGGTCATTAGCCTTTTAGCCTGTGGTGCAGGTCCTGTTCTCAGATAAGTGACTCCATATCCACCCAGCTTGGATAAGAATGGCAACACTTTAACAATGACTTTAAACTTGATTTCACTTTGGGCAATAGGACTACCAGTGTTTTGTGTCTGACAATCATGGTCTACTGACTCCACCTAATGGTGGTTAGTGGACAGTACATCAACCAAACAGTCACAAACTTGGCACAAATCATGGACTATTGCATGCCTGATGGTTTAAAAAAACATAATTTCACAGAGAGGTCACACCGATAAAGAGTTGAAATGAATTGTCTCTTACTCAGGATTTGTAAAACAAATCCCATGCTCCAACTGATCCCATCTTGTTTGTTGTTGTTGTTGTTTTTACTGCCCCACACTTCTACTGTCACCACATGCCACGGTGAGGTTTATTTTTCATTGTTTTGTTCACACTTCATTATCCAAGTGAATGGTCAAAGTGTGCTGTTCTGGCATCTAGATATTTTCCATACAGGGTCCACTTTCATCGGTGCTGGCAGGGTTAATATTCTTCAGAGATCTGCCTCCATTGGTCAAGGTCAGCCGGGACCTTCTATCTCATTTATTAAATGCTTTATAAGACATAGATAGTCCTCACTTTAGATGAGCTCACACAAAATACTTAACTAACGACTAGTAACTACCTTAATTAATCATGAGTTTGAGTATCAATAAGTGTTTATAAACCATATATTAACACACTCACACAGTTGCTGGTCAAAGTTAGCTGTTTCATAAACTTTTGTGCACAGACCTTATTTCATGCATTTAACAGAAATCCCCATACAAAAATCCCGACTTGTACATGTACTGTAGGAACCAGGAAGTGCAGGGACTTCTGGGTAAGCCTACAAAAATACATTATCCCTGCGCCCTGCGGTACTCTCCATGCTCTGTGCCAGCTTGAGCAAGCTAGCATCTCCAGTCTGTTCTGCTGAATGAACCACTAAGTAGTGCTCTCCTCAGCATTGGTCACACTGACTAATGCAATACTCTGCTCAGGTATTTCTCAATCCACCCTCCAAAAGGATATAATTAAATTTGTAGCACTGAATCTTATTATCACATCACAGTTTTCCTTCAAGACGCAGCTCATTACACACTGTGCATTTCATTCCTCTCCATGTGACAACTATGAAACCGGTCCTTTTCGTTAATAGATGCCATCGTTCCATCCAGATAGGCTTCAACATCTATTTGTAAAGCTGACAATCAGTTTCCTAATTGAGACCTAATTCCCTACTGAGTAAATAAAGAGAATATACAAAAATAAAACATTTGTGTCCAACTCATTTAAGAGAATGGTCTAGATTGGTGTTTACACAAACCAACCATGAACATGGGCTGGTTCGCTATAACACCAAGATTCCAAGACCGACCCAGAACCATGCCGGTGTGAAAGCGCTCTGGTTGGGACCTATTAGCCTATGGGTGACAGGCCTGTTTCTAGTGCATAGCCTTATGTCAATGATAGTGGTAGGCTGTTTCAATAAGGTTGGGTCCATGTCTCCCAGAATGAGTTTAAGATCCCCTGTGCCCACACACACACACACACACACACACACACACACACACACACACACACAGACAGACAGACAGACAGACAGACAGACAGACAGACACGCACACACACACACACATGCACACACACATTCACACACACGCGCACGCACACACGCACACACACACACACACACACACACACACACACACACACACATTCTTATACTAGTGAAATCGGTCAAGAACATAACAGAAGTAATTTAATTTCACAGTGATTATCATGCATTCATTAATTATATGAATAAATGAATTGTATTGTTATAGATGTGCTTGATGTTTCATTGTTAGCACCCATGATTGATAACAACAGCTCCCTCTTGTGGTTTGTTTTAGGAAGTATGTGTTTCTGCTGCAGCAGCAGTTTTAGTTCACAAAGGTGTGTGTGTGTGTGTGTGTGTGTGTGTGTGTGTGTGTGTGTGTGTCTACTCTTGGTTTTTATCATTATCATGAGGAGAGAGTAGGAGCTCATTAAGATGGAATTATTACAAACAGCATAGGTAACTCTGTGTGTGTCTCTCTCTCTCCCCCATCTGTCTGTCTCTCAGTCTCTCCCCATCTGTCTGTCCCTCTGTCTCTCCCCCCATCTGTCTGTCTCTCTCTCCCCATCTGTCTGCCCCTCTGTCTCTCCCCCCCCCCATCTGTCTGTCTCTCTCCCCATCTGTCTGTCTCTCTCTCCCCATCTCTCTCTGTCTCTCCCCCATCTGTCTCTCTGCCTATCTGTCTGTCTCTCTGCAGACAGACAGATGTCTACTTACTATTTAAGTTCAAAACATACTGAGTCAGTTGAGTTCACAAGTCAATACAGTATCTGAAACATTCCATGGCATCACAAATGAAAACAAATGTACTGTAATTGTTTTGTGTTTTGTTTGGTTAGAACATAAAGTCAATAGAAACTCTAGTTGCTATCAAGGTTCTGACCAAAGGCACAAGATCATTACCATCTCCTTGGGGGAGGGGGGGGGGGGTAAAGGATAGATAATTAATAGAGGTCCTGTCTGCTGGCTTCACAATCAAGAGAGACAGACAGAGAGAGAGAGAGAGAGAATTAAGGCAAAGTTTTTGTAGCTCCTTGGTTTGAAAGTTAGCGGAAAGAGGGAAGAAGAGAGGAAAAATAAAACAGGGAAGTGGATGCTGGGGAAATGGAGGGAAGAGAAAGAGGGGAGACATTTTGTTTGCACAGGGTGCTGACTGTGAGTCAGCCTCTGTTAGCAGTACACCTAAATTAAGTTGTTAGCTGTCGGGATAGGTGGTAATAAATCCCTTCTTTAGAGGTGAAATGAGTCGCCAGCTTAATTAGTGCAGCTAGGCCTCGGAAACGGACGCCACAAGCAACTTGAGTATTCTTCATGCACCCAGCGTTAATGGGGCCAGCAGCACCAATACAAGGCAGTGCATTTATCCTAGCCGATTGCTTGTTAACATTTTGTTTCTTTCACAACACTTTGTAACTTGCTAAAATGCTGTGCAGATAAAGTGTTTCCTCTTCTCCTGGTTTTATTTCTTTTCCTTCCTTTTCTCCTGGTAATCGTTAGTCTCGTAATTGTTGTGCTTGCTGAAAGCAAGGCACAATCTATAAACTCCTATTGATCTGCCAAAAGTTTGGTGCGTAATAACTCCCACATTTGACACACAACATAGACATGCAAGACCTCAAAACGTGCGGCTCATTGATGACAGGTGTGCTATGACTTTGCTGAGATTCGTTGAGCGGTCTGGGCGCTATTCGCGATTAAGCGCCATTTCTTTCACCATTCACTTGAATGGGGTTTTGAAAAATCTGGCAAAATCTTGCATTAAATTAGCTGGAGCTCAGAAACCATACGACGTAGAGCTACCAACATTTTTAGGCAGGTGGGGCCCTATTACTATGGGCGAAAAAATGTACCACCAATTGACCTGATGGTGGTGCTATAACAGCCCTTTACGTTTTGGTCCATAACTTTTTAACCGTAGGGTCGACAATCAAAGTTATTTTTTCCCTGGATTCCTTGGGTCCTTACGCATCTAATGATGTAGGCCCCGCCCATTTACATCTAACTAGATTTTCCACTATTTTAAAATTTATCAAAGTCCTTTTTTGCGATTCCTCCTTCAAATGTTGCCCAATCTTCACCAAACCAAAACACATCATGTGTGGACTGTCCACAAAAGCCATTTTGCAGTTTTTGGAAAGACCGCACCGTTGCGATCTAATCGACTTCCAAAGTTCTGCGGGTGGGGCCTATTTCACAAAAATCGCCATAACTCTGGAACACCACGTCCGATGCTAACCAAACTTGGCACAGGTGTGCAGGGCTGCACTCTGAGCTGAGGGGGATTTTTTTATATATAGCAAAATTAAGTAGCCTACCTGTAGCTCACAATGCTTACCTTCATCGCACACACAGACAGCCACACCCTTTCTTTTCTTTCTGGATTTGATATTTCAGATTTTCACTGACGGCACAGGAAGCAGTCTGGAGAGAAATACATTGTTATTTTATTTTGAAGGAAGGGAGGAAGTGCTGATTCATTGTAATTCTGTCCAACCTTACTACTTGTGTTTACACTTGACACTTTTCTCCTCTACATTTTGAGGATGTTGAGTGATGACCACGCCCCCTAGAGCTGTACTGTAACATCTGTCACCTGTCTCTCGTGTGTTTCCGTGTCTTGCCTCCAGATTATTGATTGGCTGTGTGACAACGTGATGGCCTTCGAATCCTTTGATCAGGTCCAGGAGTTCATTCTAGGTGAGCAGCATCTGAAGCAGGAGGAAAAACACAAGTCACCTGAGTACAGCCTGCTTTTCCGTTCTCCCTCTCTCACAGCCTCCTTCCTTGTACAGAATTAGCAATGAGAAGTCTCTCCGTCTGGACAAAGTCTTGTCTTACTCCTCTGTATTCACCACCATTCCACACTATTGTCTGTCTGCGTGTGTTTTAGGAAGTGCCCGTGTGTCTGCTGGAGGTCGCTGGAGTTTCCTGCACCACTGAGCTGCATACTGAGCCCGTCTCCAAAGGAAAGGTAACAACAATGCTATATATAGACAAAACACACAGGTTATAACATGTGTGTGTCACTGATGACATTTTCAGTGATGTCACAATGCCTATGTATGACATGACTGATGACATGACTGATGACATCATCAGTGATGTCACTATGACATCATCAGTCTCAATTGCTCAAGTGACATTACTGATGCTACACATGCTCGCTAGCTCGCCCGCTGCGTGGCCTCACCTGTCCTGCAACTTGCCGAGCTGGCCCTGCAAGAGAGTGGGTGCCATGCTTTAGAGTAGAATGAGTTCCATGCTTTATAGAATGGGTGTCATGAGGAGAGATCAGGAAAGGGAGGAGGTGGGGAAGGAGCAGGAGGAATGTGAGAGAGGAGAGAGCAGGAAAAGGGAGGAGGTGGGAAGGGAGTGGGAAATGTGGGGGAGGATATACTGAACATATAGGATATACCGTGGGGGAGGAGAGAACAGGGAAAGGAGATGCCATGCTTTAGAATAGAATGGGTGCCATGCTTTAGAATAAAATGGGTGCCATGCTTTAAGATAGAATGGGTGCCAGTGTAGAGAAACAGACAGAGCCTCATGCTCCCATTTATATACTGATGATGATGATAATATTTATCTGGGTCAATAAAACAAACAGACAATGCCTTTTTATTTTCACATATTTCACGAGGTCTAGGCGGATTAGTGATGATATGCAGGGGAAAACTGTCATATATTGCACTTCAGCCTTTAAAAGGGCATGTATATGTTAAAGAGAGTGATATACTTTACACTGCGTGTCTGTGCACAATTCAGACACAATTATTCTCAACTGTTTTGCAATGTCCTTGCTTTGTCACTGGTGTGTGCCTGCGTGTTTGTGTGTGCTTGTGTGTGTGTGTGTGTGTGTGTGTGCGTGTGTGTGTGTGTGCGTGTGTGTAGGTGTGTCACGTGTGTGTGTGTGTGTGTGTGTGTGTGCTTGTATGTGTGTGTGTGTGTGTGTGTGTGTGTGTGTGTGTGTGCATGTGCGTGTGTGTAGGTGTGTTCACACGTGTGTGTGTGTGTGTGCGTGTGTGTGTGTGTGTGTGTGTGTGTGTGTGTGTGTGTGTGTGTGTGTGTGTGTGTGTGTGTGTGTGTGTGTGTGTGTGCAGGCCAGGAGTCTCCAGGGTTTCTGGTTAGAGCTGCAGTGGAATACCGAGAGGAATATCTTCCCTAACCCCAGATACAGATCATTGCATGCATCCAGAGGTGGTGAGTCAGTTTTAATTGCTTGAGACTTGACTTGATGCATGAAGAGAAGAGTTGAATCTTGACTTGACATTACTTGAACTTGACTCTTCTACACAGAGCTACATGTATATTTGACTTATTATAATATACTGTATCTAATTATACATTTTATGACCTACAGGTGAAAGACATGTTTATGGAAAACTGCTTTTAATGCTGGCACACTAAACATTTATGGTGTTACTTTGTAGATATTACAATACATTTGGCAATTATACCAATGCAGTGGGGACTTTAAAAGCAGTGTATATGGTTTGGCAGAGGCATATTTTGAGGTGTCGTATTGGGCTGGTTTTTGGGTTGGTTTTATTGGCCATCGTGGTGGTTTTGTCACACAGACCTGGCAACCCTGAACAGCGGGGCGAACGGGCACAGCACTAGTAGTGTGAAATTGAGAGGAGCGATGATGACTGCATATTTACACTCTAGTCCAGCATTTGAAAAATGACACCACTTGGCCAAATGAGGTGCCATAATTAAAGGTCAGAATTTCTAACCTTGAAAGACAAAGGCCAAACTATTACACCACTGGTCTGTTTTTTAATTACACGCTTTTAAGAATGATGCATCTTGTCACTGATTGGCTGCCTGTGTCATTCCCCGCCAGAGTTTCAAAGGAAAAGTCGCCAGCCACCGCCAGGGTTTGTGGGCATTTTCAGTGAATTTCCACGACCCACAGAATATTTTCTTCTATGACTGTAAACACAGAATATCCCAAAAGACAGAACAAAGCCACGGCTTGTGGAAACTTGGATTATGCCAGGTGAGAAGTATGGAGTATATATATATATATAACTTTTGAAACCATCCACTTCAATTGTTTAGAGAATTCTGCAACGGTGTTTGGCTGTGAAACTCCATGAGTGTTTTGTGGACTCAAAAAACTTCACATTTACATTACGCCATTTCACCCGTCCTTCCATCGGCATGGGGGTGAGTATGACAGAATTTTCATTTTTGAGTAAACTTACCCTTTAACTGAAGTTTAGCTGAAAGGTAAAAAAAAAAAAAAAAAGAAAGAAAAAGAAAAAGAAAACAGCAGCCCCTCAACAGTTTAGGATTCAGTCTCTTGTCACAGATGGAATACAAGACCGTCCAGGCACTGCTGGGCAACGACCAACTACTTTTCAGTTAATAGTAGGCTAGACCCTTTTCACAGCAACCATTTTGAGCGTTAATGCAGGATAAACATAACCTGACGCTGCCAGATGGGGCGGTATTGAGTTCACAACGCCACCCCCGTCTGGCAGAGTCAGGCTAGGATAAACACGTGTGAGCAATAACATTAATGAGGGCCCTGGCACTGGTAGCCTGGCTAAACCCAGCCCCCACGTGACACGCGCTCTCAGACCTGCTCACTAGTCTCTTGTGACTAGTGAGCAGGGTCTGTCTGAGAGCAGGTCACTGGGGGCTGGGTTTACCCAGGCTGTGGCACTGGAACACCTAAATGGAATGGAACCATCAGTCAAGTGATTTGGTTAATGTTTGCCCTGCTTTGAGACCTCAAAATGGCTGCTGTGAAAAGGGCATATTTAATCAGCCTCCCTCCCTATACATCAACCAGCTGTGCCTGATGACCAATCAGCTGTGCCTGATGACAAACTTTAAAGCAATTTTTAAATGTATGTTTTGTTCCTAAATGCAGCAGCGTAGCATTCATTGTAGCATTATACTGCTTCAGCAGAATGAAACATAAGACTCTCATAATGCTGCCTTGAAGGATTGTTTTTCACACAAACCATTTTGTAGTTTTATCATTGGTGGACACGAAGTCTTTGTAAGATGCCACAACCCCCCCCCCCCCCACACACACACACACACACACACACCCACACCCCCCCCCCCCCCCCCCCCCACACACACACACACACACACACACACACACACACACACACACACACAATAATGTGAATGTATTAAATAACAAAACATTGGTCTATAATTGAACATGAAACTTGCTTGCGTGTTTGAGAGTATGTGTGCAAGTGTATTTGAGTGTGAGTCAGTGTGTATGTACGTGTGTGCGCACATGTGCGAAATGAGTGTGTGTGTGTGTGTGTGTGTGTGTGTGTGTGTGCGCACGTGTACTCATCTGGGGTCACATTCTTCAAGCCCAGTGGAGAATGCAGCAGAACAGAACCACCACACTAATTTATCATGGAGCGAGAGACTAAAAAAAGAAGGGAGAGAAAGAGAGAGAGAGAGAGAGAAAGAAAGACAGAGACAGGAAGATAAGAAAAGAGGGAAGAATGCCACAGTTATATAATGGTGGGAGTTAGGTACTTTCTCCCTCTCTCTCTCTCTCTCTCTCTCTCTCTCTCTCACTCTCTCTCTCTCTCTCTCACTCTCTCTCACTCTCTCTCTCCCTCTCTCTCTCTCTCACTCTCCAATGCAGCTGTCTCATATCAAGAGTCTGGACCTTCCCTCACCTCAGTTACCTCACATGGATTATCTCACCCACACCCACACACACCGATTCACTCTGACATACTTATAACACACACGCGCACGCACGCACGCACGCACGCACGCACGCACGCACGCACGCACGCACGCACGCACGCACGCACACACACACACACACACACACACACACACACACACACACACATTTTGATCACTCTCCTCCAAAACCACAACCACCTCACACACAGATAGTTACACTCCTGTAAGAAGCTGGCTGGTTGGTTTCATACAGTAACAGCTACAGCATGTACTGTAGTTGTGATTGGCTGTAACATACAGTAGTAGCCTACTGTGTTACATGTGTAGTACAAATATTAGAGAGCCACCATACCTGTTGCATGATTGGAGGAACTCTGGCTTTAACTTGGAAAATATTCATATACATTTCATTTTAGACATTTTAGTTTTAATACAGTTAAATCAGTCCCATGATATAATAATAATGGATGATCACAAATTGTCCAGATATATCAGTCTAAGCCTAATAGATATAACGGATACACGCTACACACTCAGAGAGTGATACTTATCTCATTTCGAGAATATGGACAATGCATTTGAATTTGATGGACACCGTATTTATTTGAGCTGGAATAACGTCATAGGGATTAGAAACTGAGGAGCGGGGAGAACGGGAGCTTCTGTGACAGACAGAAGACAGAGACAGGGTGAACAAGGTAAATACAGTGTTCATTGTCTCACTGTCTCTATGATATAATAAGAATATGAGCCACCGCGTGTCAGAAAATAAGCTATTTACAGGACGTAAATACACGCATTACACATGCCCCTTATTTCCTCTGTTCCAGGCCGTTTCGTGGTGCATAAATATCTATATACAGAGTCCTTTTCAGAAAGTGATGTTCTGGCTGGGTAGGATAACATAAACTAAGCTGAAAATAAGGTCCAGGTTGTAAAAAAACCGGAATTCTCCTTTAAGTAGAGTAACAAAGTATTTGTAGTTAGTTACTTCTCTGGCTATTGCTAATTTACAACTCTTGTCCCTAGTTGGGCTTTTGCATGTACAGTGTAATTAAAATAGACAACTTTCAGTGACATAAAACCAAAATACATGACTAAAACACACATGACACAATACACATACCACAGTACGCAGTACACAGTGAGACCTTCCTGGGTCGATGGATGGAAGCAGCCAGTGTGTCTAACAGCTTTGTGTGTCTAGTCGATGTGATGCTGCTCACTGTCAAGTGTGTCTGAATAAGAGCTCAAATGTCAAACAACTGATCACTTTGGAGCACAAACAGATAGCAGAAAGCCTATCCGTGAGCTGTATCGTATAGGAGATATTTCCATCTGCACTGCAGCGTATTAAACAGTAAAAAAATAACTGTGACGAAAGTGATCAGAAGATGGTGTGTGTGTGTGTGTGTGTGTGTGTGTGTGTGTGTGTGTGTGTGTATGTCTGTGTGTCTGTGTGTCTGTGTGTGTGTTAAATGTGTCAAATGTTTGTTTTCTCTGTGGTCCCTATCGTTGCATCGGCGCTGTTTCTAGGCCGAGCGCCTGGCGCAGCCCAAATCAGTGGGCGTGGACCAGCGCACTTGATATCTTGGTCTTGGCGCTAGACGCAGCCTCAACCATTACAACCACGCCTTTTAAGCGTAAAATTATGCACCGTCAGTTCATTGGATGAGTGCAATAAACAAATCGCATGCTTGCCTTTTAAGCTCCATTCCAGTGGTCCAGCAAAACCAGACGAAACCCAAGCCTCTGATCCCCCCCCCACCTCCCTTCATCCCGTCTGTCTCCATATATCGGCTATTATTCCATATTATGATGCTTCTCAAACCAATATAACTGCAGTTGAAATACTGCAAGTATGTAAAAACGCTACACTATAGCAAGATCAAAGTGAAAATAATGTTCTAAACGCATCAGCTAGAAAAATATAGCCTATTAGATTGGTGAAAGTTTGTCCAGAAAGATATCATTTTCTCTCGCCTGCTGCAGGAAGGATGATGCACATAAATATAGCCTACATTATGTAAAGTCATTGCATAAATGTGTTTTTATTGTAAAACTAAATGTGGAGTAGGGCCAAGTTATTGGAGCGGACATCACAGTATAGCAGATGACAGTAGAAGCGCGTTCCGCTGTCACTTATCTAAATCACGTTAAATCGACAAGGGGTATATATAGCCCCAGTAGGACATATATGTTTCAAATAGGGTGGTGTTTTCATTTCGATGTTTTATTTGGTCCAATATTGAAATGTTCTACAATTGGAGGTTGTCTTACCATTACACATTATTTAGATCCTCCCTTAATATAGGTTTTCGGCTCATTTGGTTGCTATTTAGTAGCGAAATGGAGAAACACAATGCATCTTGGGACATTCACATTGCAGTGAAGTTACAGCTTATTTTTTCTATGGGACTCTGAGCGAGGGAGTCAGAGACAGTCGGTATTGTGCCTGTCAGACTGAGGAGAGAGGGAGAGAGGTGACACAGAGAAGGGTGAAAGAGGAGAGAGCCAGAGGGGAGGGAGAGAGCCACTGAATAGGCCTGGCCCACTGAATAGGCCTGCTTTTCAAAGGCGCAAGGCGCTAAATTAACGCCAGGTCGGAAGATAGCAGTACGCCGGTATTTAGCGCCGACACGCCCACTTTGGCCCATTCTGGGACTGCGCCACGCCCATTCGGCCTAAAGCGCATTTGGCAGCCTAAAGCCATATTGATATCGTCCCAAAACAGGCGCAAGGCACGTTTTTTTGCGTTTAAGGCCCGTTTTAGCGCCGAAGGCTTGTGGGAGAATAGGGCCCTGTATCTCCACGGTAACTCGTGCTCTCTTCCAGTTAAGAAGCTGGTGCCGCTCTTCCAGGAGGAAGACCACCAACAGAGGGCGCTCATAGGCCTGGTGAGGCAGAGAGGCTGCAACACACACACACACACACACACACACACACACACACACACACACACACACACACACACACAGAGAAAGAGAGTATTTTTTAAGTGTGACTCAAAAATATAATCTAGTCTTCCAAGTTCATTTAGAGGGGGTTTAGTTTAAACTTGCACCTACTTGAACAAGCGCAAATTCACAATAGCTGTGACCAGATAATTTGATAAGATAATTTGTCTGACATCATCCACTCCATTGTGATGTCATCCACTCAATTTGCATTGATTTTGTGGACCAACATACCAACAACCAACAGAGTGACTTATAGAGATGGACCATGAGTGGCCAGATCAAAAGATTTGAAAAAACCTAATGTACAAAATACTGGCAGACAAATCAGTCACATCAGATGGATAGAGATTGCCAATTTCATAAAGTTTATGCATTTTTTCCTGGTTCTATTGTGCTCAAAATCCACCCTAAAACACAAACAGCCATTGGCAATATACGGTACCTTGTTATGAATCAGTTTTGTTGTTTGATGTGTTTTTCTTATCCCTGTGGATAACAGGCCAAATCTAAACAACGTTACGTCACATCACCACAAGCTATTTCCAGTGCAGCTACAATGGACTTTGATAGGTTGAAACATGTTCAACCATCTAAAACATCATAAATGTCAGGTTTGGTGTAACTCCCTCAGGTTCAGCAATCTCACAGGGAGAAATGAGAAGCAGAAGAGAGCAGTATATCTCCACTGACATCAGCCTCAATAGACCGAATGCAGTGCAGCAATTTGAACAGCTCCCTCTTTCAAACGGCTTTTGAACTTTCAAAGGCATGGCTCTTACTAACTGAAGTGCAAGTAGACGAGGCAGGTTGAGGGAAAGTGGGTTCCATTGTAGCGCTGGTTCATTGTTGTATTTTATGTGTGTCTTGTAAACCCATGAGGGTTGGTCACCGTGGAGTGCATGACACTTAAATAAATAAACAAATTAAAATAAATAAATAAATCATATTAGGCCTAATCTGAATATTATAAGGTTTGTCGTTATGATCATTAGAGCAATAACAAAGGGGAAAGGCTGACATGAAATAAAAGCAGAAAGCAGGTGACATGACTGCAGCAGGATTGCCAGGAGGAATTCTCCAATATGCCATTAGTAGTAGCTATAGGCTATATCTAATAGGCTATATTATTTATGCTCAAATGACATTTTTTATTCTTATTTTCCCCAGAAGGTTAAGTGACGCTCAGAACAGGGATCAGCGATTCAAAAACCTTATAGTGATTATGGTGAGTTTTCGAATTTTGCTCAGTGGTGCGAAAGAGATCACGGATGGATATGTATTCTTCAGTTTAGAGAGGCTGACTGGAAGCCATCAGGTCACTGTTTCAATCCTCCAATCAGGTGGGATCTGCCTAATTGAGTCAAAACTAAAGTGTAACATATTAAGAAGCCGTTTCCTTTCTGCTCCACCTTCAGATAGAGGTAGAAGCTTCTGCAGTCAGTCTTTAGTATTCCTGGGAGGTAATTCCCTTCACAGCTACTATAGGAGCGGGTGAAAGCAGACATACAGCATATATCAACATAACAGTATAAAATCCGGCCAAGGGTAAAGCCTGAATTGAATAGAAAGCAGGATGCGCCACATTTTGAGCCTTTCTGGAATTGCAAATGACAGAACAAGAAGAGAGCAAAGAAAGCCACCCCACTTCCAGCTTGATTTAGCCTGATATCAGACTGAATTGTCAACTCGTTACGCTCCATTACCATCTTCAGAAGCAGCCAAAACTCAACTCTGAGTGGGCGGAGTCAAAGGTCCCGGGCAAAGCTTGATTGGTAGATGGCTGGGCTCAGTGCGACTGGTGAGGTTTCGTCCTGCGCTTTGGGACTCAGAAGCCACGTGAAAGGAGGGGTTAACGGAAATGGGCGTGTCTGAAATCGGCTTACAACAGTGGGCGGTTATTGAATTGTCTCATTAAAACAGTGGTACGTCTCGACGACCCAGCAGAAAGTTAGTTTGATGGTTTCATTTCAACAACAGTGGACTTGCTCCCTGGCTGGGCGATGCACTCGCACATCAAGCTGACTCATGCTTTAAGAAAACAAGAAGAACATCTCCCCCTCGTGTCGCTGCTTATTGAGACTAATGGCTGTGTTGACACAGGGGAGAAGTCAGGGGTGAAATAGATTACCGCTCTTAAGAGCCGGGGAACTTCTGCTATGATAGATTACAGCTCTGCACTACATTATTATTGTCATCGTTATTTATTTCCTGTCCCTGTTGCTATGGACAACCAATATACAGTGTACATGCCTTTCATAACACAGCCAATGTCACAGCAAAGAACAACCTGTTAACAGCCGGATGAGACTAACAAAAATCTGAATATCAAAATTAATGTGGTGAATTGCAATTGAAATATGTTTTAATTACGCGGCAGAAAAGTTCTTCTATACCCAAGGTTATTAAAGTTTTCCAACAGGAGACCCACATTGAGTAAATTCTGCCTCACCAATGGGCCGAAGCTCATTAAGACAAATCGCTGATTCCAAATTTTATTCTAATAGAAAATCACCCAAGGATTACTGTGTATGAGTCTGTGACTTTAAATCACTTGACTGCCTTGCTTTTCCTGCTCCAGAAACATCTCGGCTACATTTTTTGTATAGTTTTATTCAGCTCTAGGGGCCTGTATTACATCAGCAATGACTACAAGAACAATTTAAATAAATAAATAAATAAATAAATAAATAAATAAATAAATAAATAAATAAATAAATAAATAAATAAATAAACGATTATCCTGATGAACCCAAATTACCACTCCTATAACTTTTGTTTACCACAGGCCTTATTTTATGCATTTAAGTGTGAAATCCCCATTCTAAAACCCCATTGCCTTTTCCCTGTAAGATCCAGGAAGTCCGGGATTTCTGCTACAAAATATGTCACCCCTGCGGTACTCTATTGCCCTGGGGTAATCCCGTCGTGGAAATCGGTTAGAGTGGAGGCAAAGTCAGACTGAAGAAGGAAATGGTGTGTAAGTTTATGATGGAGAAAATTCACAACTGGTTTTCTCTGGTCACCAGTCTCATCTTGGCTTGAGATGCTATTGGTTATGTTGGAGAAGAATGTTGTTGATACAAATTCCATTCTACAACAGTTGACAATTCAGTTTATCTGAT
>NC_139624.1:35229617-35249617 GCF_964638095.1 Poromitra crassiceps
TGCGGTGACATAAATGCTACTATGTGACTGTCTCAAACTGTCACATTAATCTCAACAACACAAGAGGAAACGAGGTGAACAGGTGACTGTTTGTAGACTTTCTGCAGTGTAAATGCAGGGTTTGGCTCTTGATGTCCTGGTCCACAAACTTCCACACTCAGCAGTTTGTCTCTGTCCTCTCCAGGGATTTGCATTCACAGGCAGAGACAAGCCAGGCTTCAGACCCGAGTTTCTGCCTCTGACCTACCTGGCCAAAATACTGTCTGATGTGTGTGTGTGTGTGTGTGTGTGTGTGTGTGTGTGTGTGTGTGTGTGTGTGTGTGTGTGTGTGTGTCTGTGTGTGTGTGTGTGTGTGTGTGTGTGTCCTGCCTAGTTAAGATACAGAGCTCTTTAAAGTGGAGTATCAAGACAAAGTGTTTATGTGTGTGTGTGTGTGTCTGTGTCTGTGTCTGTGTGTGTGTGTTATCTGAGTCTCATGTTATTTTTATGGTAACACTTGCCAGTTATTATGTAAGAACAAACAAAACTACAAGTGTTAACAGTGTCCAAATAACTCCAAATGAAGTCTTTATAACTCAGAATGTCATAAATACTAAGAATACATAATAATACTCAGAAAAAGGTAGCATTCTAAATAGGCGTTCAACACCTGTGACATCACTCGTTGCTGGATCTTCTGCTGGGGCTGACATCACAGGTGTACAGTTCTATTTCAGGAGCAGTGCCCCCTGCAGTTTACAAAAAGGAGTCTACAGATGCAGCTATAGAGTACTGCAGGGATGATGTATTTTTGTAGGCTTTATCCAGAAATCGCCGCCATTTGGTTCTTCAGTGGAAAAGTCTATGGGGTTTTAGAATGGGGATTTCACTTAAATGCATAAAATAAGGTCTGTGGTTAACAAAAGTTTATGGGAACGCAAATTTGGGTTCAGCATGATACTCTTCACAAACGTGAATAACTTTGATGCCTTTTGAAGCGTTTTATAAAAATCGTGTTTAAAAAAACGCATTTATGTTCCAAAAGTCATCAAAGTTATTCACGTGTTTAGATTATCATGCAGAACCCAGATTCGCGTTCCCATAAACTTTTGTTAACCACAGACCTTATTTTATGCATTTAAGTGAAACCCCCATGTTAAATCATATAGACATTTCCACTGAAGAACCCGGAAGTATACTTCTGGACTCATTCCTGCGGCTCTATGTGTGATTTAAAAAAAGTCTCCGCCCTCCCGAAAATCACATTGCTATATTCCCCTCCTACATATGAATGCAATGTGGTCTCCAACCTGCACCATAAATAACATGCTCACATGCTCTCATGAGCAAGCTCTTCCTGTAAACTGAGGGATTCTGTGGTAGTTGGTGGTAGTGTGGAACGTGCTACAGTAAGTGATAGCATACAGTATGAGACTAATTACCAGGGCTTCTTTTCAGGCCTTGTCATGCTTTGTTTCTAGGAATTACTTGCTCATAGGATGTTATTTATAAATGCTTGCATAACAGGATGAAATAAGTTGGTTAATGACTAATTCAGGAGTGTGTAGCCTATTTTCTGTATAATTATAATTAATTGTATGGGGACATTTGTTAAGGTTGTAATATTAAATGCATATGTCACAGATGAATAGGCCGACAGATTCTTCTATCACTCGTTTCTGAAGACAAAAAGCTGTGATGAATTGTAAAGACCATGTACAGGACTGTCAATGTAACGGTTTCACCCTGGCAGCAGCCTCGACTCACTCGCCTTTCAATAACCCTGAAAACTGACAGGCAAGTTGAGCTCAAGTTGGGAAAGATGATCAAGGGCGCGAAGGAAATAAGCAGCCAGACCTTCAGAAGAATATCTGATGTCAGTGCTTCAAACTGAAAACAGCCGTCACATGCTGAACCAAACCCACACAGAACACACCATCCACATCCACATACTCTTGTGTTGCTATGCTTCAATAGTCTATTCAACTTTGTTCATTAATGATGTATTACTTATTATAGATGTTAGAATCGGATTAGTCCATCATGAGTACTCATATTTGTTCAACATTTATATCTGAATTATCAACCCGATCTCATGGGAGAGCGTATGTGTGACACGCGGGTGTTTTCTCGTGGAATAGATACGCGGAAACGCAGTTCTGCGTGCAGTTCAGACGCAACTTCGCCTCGTCCACTTACATTAGAAATCTAACATGCATAATAACTTTACATGGAAGTTATGGGGGTTAGGTTTAGGGTTAAGATAGGGTCAGGGTTAGGTTAAGGGTTAGGGTTTGGGTTAGTGGTTTCGAGTATGTTAATGTAGCCTACTTTGCCGCCAAACTGCATGCCAACTCGCGTTTCCACGTATCTATTCCACGAGAAAACACCCCGCGTGTCATACATACGCATTTCATGAGATCGGGCTGGAATTATAAGCAAGGAACAAAAATATTGTATAAGTCATTTGTAAAACATTAGCTGATGCTGGTAAAATTCACACTTAGACCTATGAAAACTTACATAAGTTGTGAGTGTTAACTACAATTATTTACTTCATGTTTTATAACTTATTTGTTACTATATTGTAAATAAGATCAATGCTTATAAACTTGTTGCAGCACCTAATCTAAAGGAGCGACTTATTCCAGTCTATTAAGGATTAATAAGACATCTGTTAGTACCAGGACAGCCTAGAAATGTGTATTGAGTGGGGCTATACTGTATGTAAAAACTACAAATGTGTATTGAGTGGGGCTATACTGTATATAAAAACTACAAATGTGTATTGAGTGGGGCTATACTGTAGGCCTATGTAAAAACTACAAATGTGTATTGAGCGGGGCTATACTGTGTGTAAAAAATAAAATAAAAAAAGTAAGTCTAGTGAGACAGGAATAGGTATGTTTTGTATCCTCCATTCAGCCATAGTTGATAGTGTTATGAAGCGAGGTAAACTGTACACGTTTAGTAGACTCTGTGGCGAGGGTGCGGCCTTTGCGGGACTCCTAAACGACAATTTTTGCGCGATCTGTGTGTGAAAGAGCCTTCTGTAAGCATAGCAACACAAGAGTGTGTGGATGCAGGCTGGGTGTGTTCTGTGTGCGTTTGGTTCAGCTGTGGTGAGTCAGTCGGAAGCACTGACATCAGATATTCTTCAGAAGCTCTGACTGCTTGTTTCCTTCGCTTCCTCAACCTCCAATGCACCGGCTCCTGATCGATGCCCTCCTCCATAGAGCTTCACACCACACATACACCCTGGGTTAGGATCCCCCTGCAGTTGGATCATTCACAACTTTAGCTCAACCTAGCTGTCAGTTTTCAGGGTTATTTAATGAAAGGCGAGTGAGTCGAGGCTGCTGCCAGGGTGAAACAGTTACAGTTTACTGCTGTACATGGTCGGGAGCAGATATGGAAAAACTATATATCTATTTACAGTTCTGCTTTTTGTGAAACATGGGTGATACAAAATTACTGTTGGCCTGTTCATCTGTGAAATATCCATTTAATATTATTTAATTAACCCTAAGCCTAAAAACATTCAAAGTAACGTCTTATAAAGATAACAAAGATATATCTAAAATTCAGATATGATCAAAATCCACTATTAATTTTGGAACTAACAAACTCAAATATTGATATTTTGATTCATATAACATGATTCAATAAAAACACAAAAACTTGTGAAATCAAAACCAAAACAATTCTTTCCTAACTAAAAAGAAGTCCTCTTTTTAAATTTGAACAAATCGCACTTCCCACTCACTCCACTGTATCCAGCACACTCTAATATGCAGTCAGTGTTGTGCAGCTGGCTGATAAGCACAAACAGTTAGGGGCCAAATGAAGCTGACAGCTCTCAGCATCAACCTGCAATGGATGATCACACATTACCCTCATACTAGGTGAACACTGGATACACACATGCTCAGAATCAGTGCGTAAGCAGGCACACATGAAAGGCTTACTGTACATCCAGGAAGTTAATGCTGCACACAGCATGTACTGCAAAACAAAGCTCAACACAGCAGACCTCCATTTGCTCCTCAGAAACACACACACACATGCCGGAGTGCTGACAAACGCAAAACACACACTCAGCGGCCATATGTTTCCCAGTTCCCAGCTCAGATCAGCAGACACGAGGAATTCCAGTACGTTTTTAAAGATTTTAACAGCAAGCAACTTTGTTGTTTGTCATTGCCGGTAACCGACCCTCGATCAACTCTCCATCCCATTCAAAGCTTACCTTTTATCCTTTTTTACTTTCAACTCTCCTCCCTGCCTTTTCCCACTCCTTTCATCCATGACTGCCTTCTCCACTGTTCCTCTACTTTTTAATTGTCCTATCCCTTTGTCATCCCCCCTGCTGTTTCATTGCCACATCTTTGCCTCGATATTTACATTTCAGGGAGACTACAGTATTTTATCCAGCTTGAAGCTTGAATAAATTGCAATTTATTCCTCAGTGCTAACGTTACAAGTACAAGGGATAAAACAGCAACAAGACAGTATAATATGTAAACAATATTCCTGTGTCCCTGGGAAATAAATATTTTGAACAAAGAAAGTAGCAAAACCATAATGATGTGCTAGGTTAGGGCTGCTCACGATGAAACACCTTTAAACTACGTGCAAAAGAATGTGATTTGCAGCACTCTAAAGACCTGCCAGTTTATACACGAGACAAGATGAGTGTATCGTTAATAAGCTTTATCGAACTATTTCTGGAATATCATAAAATAAATCGATATTGAAAAGAAGGTAGCAAGCTTTTCATTAATGGTGTGTGTGTGTGTCTTTGTGTGCTTGTGTGTGGATGGCACACCGGAAATTCAGTTAGTGGTGACACATTTTTATTAAAATCCTAAACAGAACAATGAACTATATCTAAATTGAGCATTGAAATACAGAGATGGGAAGTAACGAAGTACAAATACTTCGTTACTGTACTTAAGTAGATTTTTCGAGTATCTGTACTTTACTTGAGTATTTAATTTTCTGACGACTTTTTACTTTTACTCGTTACATTTTAACACAAGTATCTGTACTTTTACTTGTGTACATTTTCAAAACAGGTTCGTTACTTTTGTTTAAATGCACGAGGATGTAATTCAAAAACGAGTAGAAACGGGAGAACGGAGCAGAAGTAATAGACGAGTTTCCCAGCGCTGCTGATAAAAGCTCATTCCAGCTCCGCCAATAGTATGACTTGGCACTCCTCCGGGGCGTGGACAAAGAAGAGAAACACGGATTTTCTCTGAGGGGAGACACACGCAGACATTAGGAGCCGTGCAGACAGCCAGCATTTATTAGCGCTCCTCTTTTTGCAATTCATTCTCTATAAGTACGCGCTTAGCGCGCATCTCTTTCAAGAAGCATTTCATCGCGTTTAAAAGCTGGTGGTGTTTTTTTTAGCGCAGCGCTCTGGGCGCTGAAAGCTGAGGAAAGTTTAACAGGAAAAGCGCCCTGCTCCTCTTCACTCCTCCCACCTCGAGTCTTCTCCCAGGAGAGGAGGATTTTAATCTTGCTGCTTCCAGAGTTGCCAATCATCTGGCTTTTCCAAGGGTTCTTTTTTTAAATAACCGCTCCCTACATTCAGTTTGTGCACTGTCAACATTCAGCTAATATGGAATATGGTGGTGTTCTAACACCAGAGACAGTTCTGTCTTAATAATAAACCTTGAATTTGTGAATGTGATCAACCTGTGGACATTCAGTTCCTTATCCATTAGGTATCAGTATCATATCAGTCTCGAGTATTGTGATTCTGCACTTTGTAAGGGACACCTTGTATCCAGCAGTTAAACTTGTCTAACTATTTGCACATTCATATATCATGGAAATATTAATGAGGGAGGACTACGGTAGATATGATTTTAATGGGTTTTTTTTGTGTTGAAAAACCATAGCACACTATTTAAAGTAGAGTTTTAAGATGTGTAAAACATTTGTAGGGGATCTTTTATCCTCAAATTATATTCTATGATGTGAGGTTCAGTCATTCAGAAAGATACGGTAAAAATACTTTTACTTTTACTCGTTGGGTACATTTCAGAGCCTGTACTTTTTTACTTTTACTTGAGTAAAATAATTGAATCAGTACTTCTACTTTTACCGGAGTAGTTTTTTACACAAGTAACTGTACTTCTACTCAAGTACAGAATGTCAGTACTTTTCCCATCTCTGTTGAAATATGAGTTGTGAGAGGACAAGCTGACTTCCTGAGTAAAGATTCAAACACTGAGAAAACATGTTTGGAAGCTGTCTGACCCTCTGACCCAGTGGTGTTTAGAGTTTGACAGCCACATGAAGCTGATGAGGTCGTGGGTTCAATCCTGGATACAGGGTCACTTTTGAAAACACATTTGACAAGTAAAGAGTGAAAAGCGCAGATGAAGTCTTCTGAACCGGAAAAACCCAGTGGCGCGTGTTGTTTACATACATTCAGGTACATAGTGTACCTGAAAGTTAGAGGTTGTGGGTTCGAGCCTGAGTCAGTCAGTGAGTTTTGAGGTCTGACAGCCAGAGGCAAGACTTAAACGCGCTCAGAGAAGAGCAGTGATTGTGAAGGGAACCTGCTGGTGTGATGGATTGTCTGAGAACGTGCCCTGGTTCAATTCCCGCTCCACTGCCAGTAACTTCGCTTCACTCTACTGACAACAATAACATCAGAATTATTCTATTTGCCAAGGTATGTTTTCACATACTAGGAATTTGTCTTGGTCTGGTTGGTGCTCACTGCTCATGTAACATTGATAAGAACAAAATATGATACATAAACAAATGAGATATAAAGGATCTAAGGAGATTATAAAATATAAAATTATTCCGATTTTAACAGATATAGACAGTATTAACATATATAAACAGTATTAACATAATATAAGCAGTACAACAGCTAGGTGAGGTAGCCTAAGCCTAGGTTTGCTGTTTACAGAATATGTAATAACATCAGTGAGAACATCAGAACCATCAACCTTCTGCATGACAAGCAGCCACTCTACCTCTCTGAGCTATAGCCAGACTTCCTCCATCTCATTCATCAGTGCTCAAAGTAATGGTCGGCTGTATTTCAAATCATGAGAGACTAGTAAGAACTTGAAGGTTCAATAAAATTGAATGATACAATAAACAAATTAACAAAGTTTGGCATATGACTCCATGATATGACAACGCTCCTCCTGAGATGTGAGAGGGTGTTCGTGATCTATATAGGATAGAGAATCCCCCCATAGGGAATTCTTCAGGAGTCATGACATTGGTGGTGGCAGGGGAGGAGGTGGGGCGAAACTGCTTCAGCGAAGATCACAGCAATTGTGAGGTGAAAACACATGAGTAACGTAACGACATGGTCAAAACACTGCCCGCTTAGTAATGTGAGGTGAAAACACATGAGTAACGTGAGTAACGACATGGTCAAAACACTCCCCGCTTAGTCATTGGCTCAGCGGAAAAGCGAGGGAAAGGAATGGCTTGAGCTGATTGGCTCAGTGGAAGAGCGAGGGAAAGGAATGGCTTGAGCTGATTGGCTATTGCCAGAGAGGGAAAGCGTGGGTGACTGTGAATGGACGGGGGAGAGGCATGAATGAAAGGGGGGCGTGCATAGCAATGTATGGGGTGTTAACCTGAGCTGGTGCAGAGGTAGTCTTCATGATTGAAATTAGTCTGAGACATCACTACTGCATCTCTTAGCAACAACCGCATTACTTGTGCTTTACATTCATCGACTTATAATTGTTACATGATGTGAATGAAAAGACCTGACTTTCAGCTGATGTAGTTACCTTTGCCCTCTAAGCTCTTGTGTGCCACTCTAGTTTCATGACCTCTGGAATTGAACTGGAAACCCAACCACGAATGGACTCAAAGCCTCAGTCTTCTGATAGGAAGTTGGACACCTTACCCATTAGGCCACATGGTCTCACTGCTGAAGGATTGTCACTGGAAAAAGGGGTTTTGTTTCTCTTTTTAACTTCAGTGTTTCTGTCAGCCTTCTGTAGCGTAGCTTCATGCTGCCTTCACGGGAATAGGAAGACAATTAAATTAGCATACACTTTACTGATGGGGGCAGTATGAGGTTGAGAACCACTGTGCTGGGTATAAACTCCAAACTGTTTATTGGCAACAAGACACGAGCAAGGCTGTGAGAGGATGAAGTAGTGAAGTTTGGTAGTTACAGTATCACACACACACACACACACACACACACACACACACACACACACACACACACACACGTGCCATGTTCTCGTTCCTCCCTTACTGCAAGGAGGCTGTAAACAAGCCCTTGCCAGTAAAAAATTAAATAAACAATACAACCAGATGTGGTGGAACGCTCCACGATGCATGCACAGACGCGCGCGCGCACACACACACACACACACACACACACACACACAAACCAGACAGTTGGAAAGAATAGAGATGAGAGGCGTGCTGAAAGCATAGCTTTTTTTAATAAGAATACCTTGCACTAGTTGAAAATCCAAACACATAAATTATGAATGAACAAACCCCAAGGCAGATGTCAATGTCTATTATCCATATCTATATAAGTGTGTGTGTGTGTGTGTGTGTGTGTGTGTGTGTGTGTGGGGAGGATCTTTTATTTGTCTAAAAACTAATGCAAGTATGTCCAATTTAGTATTTTTAGGTTAAATTAAATTTGTATTGCAGCTGTTATAGCAGCTTTAGACTTATAGAGATACTACAGATCGGACTATTGAGGTTTAAGATCTGACATCTGTTCAGCTCAGCAGGCTGCAACAAGGTGAAGCACGCAGGTCACTGGATAGGGCTGTGGGTCGCTGAGACGCAGACCCACTCTGGAAGACAGCTTGCCATGATTCTTCACAGTTGAACTCAGCAGGATAGGGAGGTTGTAGCAGCCAGGAAACAGACAAAGACCAGGGACTGTTTTGCACCTGGGACACCAAGTGAATGTAATCACCTGCAATCAACTCCCTGGTTCCATTACCAGTAATAATCTAGATCCTGACAGCCAAGATTGAGAACCACTGTTATATAAAGTATGCCCGCCTATGCATTAATAACATGCCAGAAAATCAATAGTTTTGTTGAGGAAATGCGGATCTTTAACTGTGATTGTTTATTAACTTTAACTGTGATTGTTTATGAACTTTTAGAAATAAAATATGCTTGATAAGAGTCATTGATTGGTCTGTCATGCTACATAGGTGCAATAAGGTATCTCCCAACATTTGATAAAATTGCCCTGGAAATTATCCAAAATGCCCCCAAAATATATTTCACAGGGGCAAAAATGGCCCTCGTTTAAAAAAGTTAGACACCGTTAATTTTGATCTCCAATTAATCAGAAAAAAAAGTCCTTGTAGTACAAGGACAGAAAAATGGTTGCCATGATTACACCACCAACAAATAACACATTTGGAAAGCCCGGGATGTCAAATATACATGTACCGTATTTATTATTTTTATTACATATCGACTTCTTTTTGTTTCGGGTTGCGGAAGTGCCGCATGTTGGCACCTGGTTTGGAGGGTTTGAAGGGGGCCAAGGCTCCGTAGGGCTTGGGCAGCGGCAGCAGGGAGTCTGTCTGGGGGATGTACGCATCGGGACGGGCCTCAGCTGTGGTGTACACTCCACTGGGTAACAGCTTCTTTTGCTCTTCCTCAGCCAGCTACACACACACACACACACACATACACACACACACGCAAATGCACGGGGTACAGTTTCAGTATTTGATGTAAGATTGCATGACCTTGGATAAAAAAGGTTCACTTTGCTGAATTCTGATCATGTAAATATATTAATTAAGTCTGCATTTTTTGTTTGTTTGTTTGTTTTAATTATCTCAAGACGAAGCCAGGACAACAAAGAACAGCTGCAAATCTATGAGCTTAGAATATCAAGGCTAGTTGAAGTTTGATTCATGGACAAACATTTTTCTTTATTCATTTTAATTATTAAATGTGCATATTAACAAGGTTATACTAGTGGTGCTCTATGGGATATAATGTACGGGAAACTTTCACACATATCTCAAAACGTGAATGCTGATGGAACGTTGTTATTGTGAAGGGACTCACACTGACTTCTATTCACAAATTGATAACCAGTATTATTGACTGTGGAATGCTTTGTCAACGCTGGTCTCTTCTGGCTGGTCAGTGGCTGATGTAACATGAAATCTAATCTGCTTATTCCAAATGTTCTGTACAGACCTCATACAAAACACCTCAGCCAGCCTACAGTAAGATAGAGTTTGTGTGTTTACATGCAGCCTAAGCCCTTGTTCACACAGGACGCCGAACGTAAGCAGAACTGAAGCTTGAAGCAGGCACAAGCTGGACGTACGCCTAACCATTCACACAAGAAGCCTTCTCTTTTCCTCTCAGCGCCTACTCCCACGCCTTGAACCCGCCCACAACTCCCATTGACTTCATGCCTGGCTTCTAGGGGTGTCACGATACCCTCAGTTCACGATACGATACGATACACGATATTGGGTTCACGATAACGATACGATACGATATTTATTAGTTTTTTACAAAACTTGAATAACGAAAATATATGACTGGAAAAATAGTCTTATTTGACAGGGCACTATTTACAGCGACACACAGGGAGGAGAGAGCGGAAGCCGCTCTGATTGACATGGTCGGAGCCAATGACAGAGCTTGTATAATGCTAGCTCTCTGGGCAGAGGTTTGCTAAGCGGAACACAAACTTCCTCGCGCTGCCCGCCTGGAGTATGTCCCGGGAGGGTTGGGGTTTTTGAACTATGAATGATGCAATAAGCTACTCTAGTTGAGGCCAACAATAAAATAATAATACATTATATTAGCAAAATATGGGCCCTTTAACAAGGATGCCTAAATGAAACTTGTGGGTTCAGCGTAGGTAGAGCTTAGGTTGAGCGTTGCTTTGGTGTCCTGTGTGAACGGGGGTTAATAATCTGTTAGTAGGATTTCTCATTAACAACAACAACAAAAAAGTTACCTCATTGAGACTATTGGTAATGTTACTAACAATTCTTTCATGTAACTGTTGTTAGCCAGACTAATATCCAGGATATCTATTAGTGATTAATTCACATCAACTGATCTCATGTAAACACCTCAACCAGACTAGCCTAACAATTTTAACACAGCCGGACAATATAATAACAGGACCAATTTACTCTAACGCTGGACGTATATTTTGACTGTGGCTGGTAAAGTCCTCTTCCATTGCTTCTGGCAGGCAAAAAAAAAAAAAAAATCTCTACTGAGAATTTGGCTGATAAAATAGCTCAAGACCACGAGATCTGCCAAAGCATTAGTGAAATACAGAATAAACCTGGGCTTCCTGCTCTCAGCACTGCACCCTCTCTTTCACCACTCAATGGCGATGTGAGTGAACTGTCCCCAAATCTCACTGAAACTTCAAAGTGATGGCGCTTTTCTCATACATAAACTGTTTATCCCCTGGCATGTGTTCAGAGCAACAGACACAAAACAAGGAATACAAGTGTTGAAGGCAAAACAAAGTAAAGTAACAAAACAGGAACTGAAGTGTGGGAGTGTTTACATTTACATGTTACATTTTAAGCTGATGGTCTTATCCAGAGCAATTTACAATGAGCACAAGAGTAGAACAAGCTTCAATCCTTAGATCGGCAACATTTAAAGCGAGGAGTGCAATGGTCAAAGCCTCATCATCACCCTGACAACAGCCCAGTCAAGATCTTTATGACTTGGTTTATTTTTCATCTTCCTATGTTTCAGTCAGATTGGGTAATGTTATCCAGTTGTGATTCGCGTGTAGAAGCAGCATGGTGTCTTTTTGGCCATGGGTTAGGGTGCTTTCACACTGGTGCCCAGGTACCGTTCCCAAGCACACTTGTCCCCAAATTGACCCCCGTTTCGTAACATTTTGACGAGTGTGAACGTTGCGTTCTGTTCCGTTCCACGCCCGGGTGCGCAACAGGAAACCGTGACAGGATCCACTTGAAAAGGTGGTCTGGGGAGCGCTTTGGCGTGCCCGGGCACGGAACACTTGCGAGTGTGAAAGCCAACGGTTCTGAACCACATAGACAACACACGGAGCAAGGATAAACTCCAGGCATAGTTGATGACGTAAGTGCACTCTGTTCCGTTTCCGAACGCAGAAGAAATATTGTAATGTGAAAGCTGACCAGGGGGGGGGGGCAATCGTTCGCGGGTGCAGAACGGAACGGAACGGAATGAAAGCAATCGTTCCCAGTGAGAAAGCAGCCTTAGAATCAGTCACTAAACTGGCTGCAGATAATTTGATTGGTTTCAGACAGAACTGATCTCAGTGTAAGCATGAATGAATGTGTGTACCTCTATATGAGCCTTAAAGCTGGGATTGGTAACTTTTTTTTTAACCCATTGATACCTGATGCAGCATTTGCGTGTATATCCCTAATTTGTGTGCGTATCCCTTTAAGACCGTGAACCGCGGTTAACGCGGTTCGCGGTCTTAAAGGGATACACACACAAATGCTGCGTCAGATATCAATGGGTTAATGAACAATCGTTACATTGAAGCCATTGCCAAACGAGTTCCCACAATATTGATTAAGCCTATCAGTGCCACATCTCTCTCTGTATTCCACAGTAGACCAGAGTTTTCAATCTGGTGTCGCGCGGCGACATTCCTGCGCTGGCCTGGAGTCGTGCTGCGCTTCTACACTTTCCGACACGATCGGACTGAATGTATCAAATTCTGAAGTGAAACGACTCATTTTGCAAAACTATTTATCCACGTTTTACAGCCCTGACGGAGTAGGCTAGTCTAGCCTATGACAAATGCTGCATTCACAAGCGGCTCGGATTGTCCCATTTATTTCCCGAGTTGGGAAGCCATTCTTCCCCGGTGTGTTCTATTTTATTGCTCAGACCGTTTAAACAACACATTTAAGCTGTTTCTAGCTTTTGTGTGACAACAAAGAGCAAAGCAAACGGTCTGGAACTCATTTTCACGACACCACATGAATGCAGCGCATGTACTCTCACTGCCAGAAGGGGGAGACAAAAGTTCCGCACTAGAGCTTTAATCAATTCCAGTCCAGTGTTTGTGTGTGTGTTAAGAATGGTAAGAACTCCCTCTTCTGTTTGTCTCAGTTGCCGTGTGTGTTTGTGTGTGTGTGTGTGTTTGTGTGTGTGTGTGTGTGTGTGTGTGTGTGCACACACGCGCGCGCAGTGTTTACACACGTCCCATTCTCCTGTTTGTCAGCTTGTATAGTCTCATTGTCCCTCAAGACGTTAATCAAGTCCTGCCCAGTGACCTTCTGAGTGTGTGTGTGTGTGTATGTTTATACCCTCTCTCTCTCCTGTTTGTCCCTCTGCCTCCTCCTCTCGTCGCGGAGATGTTTCCTCCGCACCTCTTCCATCTCGGGACAGGGTGGCAGGCCCTGCTCCAGCCGCTGCTTATACGTCTCCAGCTGGAACACAGGGGAGAGACGCTCACTTTATATTCCTATCACTCAGTTCACTCTGCATTCTCCAGCTCCACTCAGTCAAACCCTTCTGCACAACACATGGTGCTATTCATGTCACACTTCTACTTTTTTTATCAAGTTTTTTCAGATTTTATTCCCATTTTCTCCCCAATTGTACTTGGCCAATTCCCCCTGCTGTCCCGGTCATTGCTCCACCCCCTCTGCCGATCTGGCAAGAGTTGTAGACTGGCATTATGCTTCTTCCAATACATGTGCAGTTACCAGACGCTTCTTTTCACCTGACAGCGAGGAGTTTCACTGGCAGGACATAGCGCGTGGGAGGATCTCGCGCGCTATTCCCCCCAGTTCCCCTCCCCCAAAACAGACCGACCAGAGGAGGCGCTAGTGCAGTGATCAGGACGCGTGTATACTTTTCCCAATGGAGTTTAGATGAAATCACGCCCAAAACTCATTTGATTGGTCGCCCTCTCATACGCTGTCCTCCGCCACCCCTGACAACAAACTATGGTAAACAGCAGAGGCCATTCCGCTGCATGTGCCACCCCGAACGCCTCTCTTTACAGCCAGGCAGGCACCGGTCAAAGACAACTCTTTCCCCGAAGTCCAGTGTGTTTTCCCCGTTCCCCCGGTAAAGTATACATGTGACCAGGACACATACCATCCACAAAGTGACACGGGGACTCGAACCTGCGACCCGGACGCCCATATTCATGTCAGAATCTCAGTTAAGTTATGTCTCTGCATTTTCCACATCTGACTGCGTCCGTGTCGGGGTGCAGGCATTCATCTTCATGTCATTAACACGAACCTTGAAAAAACTGAACACCAATTGAAAATGTGTTTTCCTAGACCCACTCTCCATACAAACCAGTGTTAGATTTTCAAATCAGGCAAGGAAATAGGAGCTGTGATTATATTTACCCCCTTCGATTGACAGCTTCTGGCGTTACACCCCGAAATGATATAGCTCTTTTTTGTGTTGATGATTATCACGGGATATGCCTTGTGATGCCTGGTGCTTGCCAGCAGATCACACTCATACACTCTCGCTTATTATCAAACTCAATTCTCCAATGCATCACTTCTCTCTGTGTTTGTTAACATTGCATTTTATCATAGTATTTTTATTTTTATTTTATTTAAACAAACAACACTTTGTGTTATGATGCGCAAATAAGCTATCAATCAATTGCAGTGGGACACACGTCCTTTCTGCTCTCTTCCACTGTGTTCAGTGGACAGTCAGTGACAGGGCTAATGGGAAAGACAGTGGCAGAAGGGGACACCTTGGGACATGGTGTGTGAGTGACTGGGACACCTCTGACCTGGAGCCTTTTCTCCTCGGCCTTTTCTTCCTCAGCCAAGAAAGTCGATTTGGCCACCGAAACCTCTGCAGTGAGCGCCTTCACCTGCGTGTCCAGGTCTCGTAGATGAGACCGCCTGTCATTCAGCTGGATGCAGACAACATGCACACACACACACACACACACACACACACACACACACACACACACACACACACACACACACACACACACACACACACACACACAGATAGATAAGGTCAAGATACAGTAAAGGTCACAGAAGTTAGGCCCCTTGCAAAATGAATGGAGTTCATTCATTGAGAGGGATGACACACAACACAACACCACCACAACCACAACACAACACAACACAACACAGATAAACTGTGGCTGGCACATTACATGTACAGTTACACAACATGCACATCCTGACGCTGCAGGCTGAGGGTGGTTGCCTCCACGTCCTGCATTAAAATGGTGTAACGCACACCTAGGAGTTCATAGAAGCTGAGGTAGCGAGTTGAACAACGTTTACTGTGCTGTTTGATTAAACAGCTGTGCAGGTTGTGGAGCGGATGAATTTACAACATGTGATTAGACTTGAGCCAGACTACGTGTGCATTATACGGTTTTAATGCACACCTGCCGGCCAATCACAAACGAGTATTCACCCATGACCGTGGTATAAGCCCCATTGCACTGGCACCCATGGTGAGGTTATCTAGTGTAATGAAAGGACTTGTTGCTAGTGCGTGTGAGAGACTGAGAGAGAAGGTGAAAGAGGCAGAGAGAGGTACTGTAGAAAGAGACAGAGAGAGAGAGAGAGAGAGAAAGAGACAGAGAGAGAGAGAGAGAGAGAGAGAGAGAAAGAGACAGAGAGAGAGAGAGAGAGAGAGAAAGAGACAGAGAGAGAGAGAGAGAGAGAGAGAGGTTTAGCATTTAATGCTTTGTGAACTCAATGACTAAGTAAATGATATTATGTAAGTAATTCTGCGTGTGTGAATGTGTCTTTGTGAGTGTGTGCACTGTGCATGTGTCTGTGTGTATGTGTGTGTGTGTGTGTGTGTGTGTGTGTGTGTGTGTGTGTTTGCACACGTGCGTGCGCGTGTGTGCATGTGTGTGTGTGTGTGTGTGTGCGTGTCTGTGTGTGTGTATGTAGGTGTGTCCCCCATACCTTCTTAGCCAGTTGCAGCCTGTCCAGTTTGCTGTTTTGGCTCTGCTCTCTGAGTGGCTGGCAGAGCCGCTTCACCTGATCCAGGCGGAGATTTGTTTCTGATAGCTTCTCCTCACGCTCTGCTAGACACGCCTCCAGCTGCACGCACGCACACGCACACACACACACACACACACACACACACACACACACACACACACACACACACGATTATGGTCTTGCTACAGAGTTTTGAAATTGTAAAATAAAAAAGGATGCATATTTGCACACACACATGCACACACGCATGTACGCACGCACGCACGCACGCACACACGCACACACGCACACACACACACACACACACACACACACACACACACACACACACACACACACACACACACACACACACACACACACACACACTAATGCTGTACTGCACCTGCTCAATTTTTTGGACCAGTCCCTCATTTATGGGATCTTCGTGTATTTGGTCTCTGTTTGCGTGGCTCTCCTGCTCCTGGGCATCTAGTGCTTTCTCTAGCCCCAATCTCTGGTCCTGAGCTTTTATTAACTGAGCAGAGAGAGAGAGAGAGAGAGAGACAGAGAGAGAGAGAGAGAGAGAGAGAGAGAGAGAGAGTTCAAATGTAAGGAAAGACAGAAACACACACTGTAGCGTTCTCCAGCATATTCATTTCAAGAAGTAGTAGTACACGCCAATCCACATGCATGTAAGCACACACACACACACACACACACAGACACGCATGCGCCCCCGCGCACATATACAAGCAGGCCAAACTGTAGCCAGTTTTCATATAAAATAGTCCAAGCTCAGGTGTCTATTGAAATTCTGTTTTGGAGAAAAATAATACAATTAACATAAATGAATAAGGAAACAACATGAAAGTATAATAGGAAGAAGTGTAGAATGAGTCTGCCACTGCCTGTGTTTTGAGTGCCTTGTCCTCTAGCTATTTAAGAAGCTTATTGCACTGGGGATTTAAAAATGCTTATTAAGACATTTCTCAGCTAAAATGTGGTGCCTGTGTAAAAACTGTTTCCCGCTTGGTGACAAGTCGCTGGCAAAGTGTGATAAGAAAAACCAAAATTGAAAACGCCACAGGATCCCTCACAGGAACTGGCTTTTATATTGTGACATCCCTGAAGAAGCTAAGGCACACAAGAAAGAAGACAAGAAAGACAAGTTAAAAGACTGCAGACAGACATAAAGGAAGCAGCAGGACAAGAGAAAGACTTTGAAAAAGAGTGACTGGACAAGCTGACACGCTTCTACAATGAGGACACTTTGCTGCTGAAGGACATTGGCTGTTGTGGGGATTGATCCTGTGAACTATTGGAGACACAGTGGTTTCTCTCACCACTACCCCACAGAATGAACAGGTGATGCCAAGTAAGAACACACTAAAACCATCTACATCTTCCCGCTATTACTGAAGTACATTCAAACATGTAAGCACTATGGGACCGTATAGCTTTCATCTGAATCCGGCTGCTCAGTCTATTTCCCAGGAAAGGCAGGTGGCTATAGACTATGGAGGTGTGTGAGGAGATAGGTGGCCTCTTAACCTGTGCAGGAACTAGGGAAGGAAATGAGCAATTAGCACAGCTAACGTGCTATAGGGAAGTCAATGCAATTGCTCAATGGCCCTATTAAAATATAGATATACAAATGTATATGAACATAAAACCATTAAGGAGGCATGGAAACAGACAGGAAAAAGTGGAGTGATTAGAAAATAGAACAGCAGAAAGTGAGATGACAGAGGAGAGGAAAAAAAGATAATAAGTCATAAGAAGAAAGAGAGAATACATGAGAGAATAAAAATAGGTTCCTGGGGAGAAGGGAGAGAGAGGCAAACACAAGTGAACAGACATGATTAGAAAGACCGCAAAAAATAGACAAGTGAGAGGAGAAAAACAGTGGAGAAATGATGGCGACAGGAGGTCTGACCTGAGATGACCAGCCTTATGAAACAGCTTCTCTTCACCCAACCATGCAGCGTATATCCGTATGTGTGTACGTGCGTCTGTGTATGTTTCTACACATCTAATGTGTGTGTGTGTGTGTGTGTGTGTGTGTGTGTGTGTGTGTGTGTGTGTGTGTGTGTGTGTGTGTGTGTGTGCGTGTCAGACATGAAAGACAGCGTGGAACAAAGTGATGATTCTTGTTTTCTCTGCCTTCATGGAAGAGATGAATCCCATCTTTGTGATGCAAACAGACAGGCAGTCTGATTAAGAGAGTAGGTGCACAGCCCCTTACCAGAGATGCTTCCCCCATCAACGTCATATGACTGAGTTTAAACTTGGCGATACCGGATTGTTGTCATGTGATTAAAGTGCTTTGAAGTGTTTGGAAGGACGCTGAAGAAGAAAGAGAATGAGAGGCAGATAGAGAAAACGACAGAAAGTAGCCGATATGCGGAAGAGGCAGATGTATTCACAGAGAGGGTGATAGAAGACTGACAGGTGGAGGAAGATAAAGTGAGAAAGAGCAAATGAAAGCAAAAAGAACAGCATGAACGAGTGAGCGCAGAAGGGAGAGAGATAGGAAGTGAAAGCAGACAAGAACGAGACAGAATGACAAAGAGAGAGAGAGAGAGAGAGCTGGTCAGAAAGAGAAAGTAGGGCTGGAGACAGAAGTGAACAGAGACAAGAAGATACATCAGAAAGTAAGACCTTGTTAATGCTTCAGATCAATTTAAAAACCAAAATAAAGTTTCTAAGGAAGCTAAGGCTCCGAAAATACACACTCAAAATAGCATAGACTGTATAAAATATGGACGTCATGATGTCATGGAAAGTAAATAATATGGACGTAGCTATACTGTGACGTCACCCATTGGTTTATGGACTCCCGTTTTGAAGCCTAGTGTGGCCTGTCGCCATCTTGGGGTCATTGCACAGCTCGCACGAGACGGGGAGTTTCCCAGAACCGCAGCTCTGCCTGCTATTGGTCCATGGTCACTGATCAGCAAACTGCGCAACACTGGACAGGCGACCTGTCAATCACCCCCAAAACATAGTAATCTATTTAACTCTAAACGGGTAAGTTATATATAAATTCACCCACGTACAGTTATGAAAGTTGAAATTAGCTATATAGGCCAAAACCATGTTTCCAACCAGCCTGTAAACATGCTTAATCTGGTTATAAATTCGGGCATTTTACCATGGGGTTAAAAGGGAACGACTCCCTTTGGTATACAGCCTCAAGTGGCCATTCAAGGAACTACAGCTTTCGTATCACTTCCACGGCTTCCTATGTCAATGCTTGAACTAGCCCACTGATCATGACAGCTCTTCAAAAGTGAAGCCAAAACATCTTGATCGCCCCCCTTGTGGCTGGTCCCAGTATAGATCATAAGTCCCGCCCCCTCCATGTTAGCGGATGGGACATGAGCCAAACAAAAAAATCAAAGTACACGTAAAAGAAATTCCCCCAAAGATGGTCTCTGTTGTTTTAGGTAGTTCTTATCACGCTTCAAGTGATCATTTTGATCAGAAGTTTGTTTTTAATTTGTTATTTGACGATATAAAACCCCCGTCAGACGGCGGCACAGCTGAGGGGGTTCAGCCCGACTCTACTGCGCATACTCCGGTTGCAAATTACATCAGAAAAGCAAGATGGCAGCTTGCGGAAACATATTGTAGCTTCACTTTTGCATAGCGGTAGGAAGCGGATGCATGTCGTCCATACTATAGAGTCAATGAACAATAGGAAATGAATTGTTAAGGGATATTATTAATCGGCCGGCCGATTAATTGGGGCCGATTATTGGCATTTTTTATTAATCGGCATCGGCCTGCAAAAAAAAAAAAAAAAAAAAAAAAAAATTTTTTTTTGCAGGCCAGGCCAGGCCAGGCCACCAGGCATTTGCCCGACGTGCCCGATTATGCAGTCCGCCACTGAATGTGAGTCTTCTCATGCACCCATGAGCCTACTGTAACGTTACGTTTCCTCAGTCACCACCATCTTCTGCAAACACACTTCTCCCATCAAATGACAGCAAATCTAAACAGTTACATTATTATTATTATTGTTAATGTATAGAACAGTGCATGAATGAGTTCTCTGAC
>NC_139624.1:35254617-35279617 GCF_964638095.1 Poromitra crassiceps
CCTCTTTAACAGAGCTCACAGACATACGGGGACGTCACCGAACCCGCCTTGCTCGAGTGAAGTGGCCGCTATCGTTGGTTTGATCACTAATGTCGTGCATTTTACACCGGCCCTGGGGGGAGCTCGTGTCCCCCCCCTCTCACAGCCACTTCCTCCGCTATTACAAGTAATATCTCCTTCAATGTCCGCACCCCCTCCATCCACTCTTATTATTGGCGATTCAATTGTAAGGGGTTTTAAAAAGAAGTCTGTGGCCACGTTCTGTTTTCCAGGGGCCAAGGTAACAGATATCACGTCAGAAATCCCCAGCATCCTGGCTGACCACGCACTAGTCCAAGACGTTGTCATTCATGTCGGCTGCAACGACATCCCAAAAAGGGCATCCGAAAAGCTTAGAAGGGATTACACAGCTCTCCTGGACTTTCTCTCGGTCCACAACAAACGTGTGTTTGTTTCTGGCCCGCTCCCCCCTCGTAATCGCGGGGTGGAACGATTTAGCCGCACATTGGGTTTTCACACCTGGCTCGAATCAACTTGTGCAACTCGCAACATAGTTTTTATCGATAATTTTAACCTTTTCTGGAATCGCCCTGCTTTCTTCCGGCCTGATGGCATTCACCCCAATGCCTTGGGCTCACGCATTTTAACTGATAATTTGTTTTATAAGATCCACACCAGCCGAACATGACTAGCCACCTCCATGCGTCCACTTCCGGTCACTCCTGTCCCACACCTTAGAAACTCCCTCTCCACCAAGGATCACGTTAGTTCCCCCCCCCGCTATCGTCAACTCCAGTCGCCTCCCCCACTGCATTGCAGACAACAACTTTGTCAGTCAGTCAGACACCCGATCATCGAACAGTAAGAAACATTCCCCTCATTCACATCTCCCGG
The DNA here is from genome assembly GCF_964638095.1 of Poromitra crassiceps. Taxonomy (NCBI): domain Eukaryota; kingdom Metazoa; phylum Chordata; class Actinopteri; order Beryciformes; family Melamphaidae; genus Poromitra; species Poromitra crassiceps. The sequence continues at coordinate 35,255,512 of NC_139624.1, forward strand.
GTGCGCCTCCGACGCCGCACTTCACATTCTGGCATTAACCAGATCATCAACAGCGCAGCGGAGAGGGTATCCCCAACTACCCCAGCGATCCGCTCGGCAAGGCCACCAAGAGGGTCAGCGTCGCCGCAGCGGGAGGCAAACGGCCTCCCACCTTCGCCTTCCACCACCAGCTCGGCTGCGGCGCTACCCCTGGCTACCAACAGCGCAGCGGAGATGATCCATCAAACGGGCCTAGGGCCTGCATCCCAGAGGTCCATAGCAGCGGCCCATCGAACTGGGCTGCCTTTTTCCTCAAAGCTAGCTAAGTATAGAAACCCTGTAATCAAAAGACATCGATCCTTAAAAATATTTCGTACACTAAATCAAGCAAGGACAATTTGGGACCCTGTATGTAAAAAGGGGGGGTTGTTTGGGGGGCATCTAAATGCCCGTAGCATGCTACCTAAACGGGAGCAATTAGAACACCTGCTATGTAACTCTAACATTGATTTTCTGGGGATATCTGAAACTTGGCTAACTAGCTCCTCACCAGAAGCTGCTATCTCACTACCTGGATATACTAGTTTTAGAAGGGATAGGGGGGGTCAGGGGAAGGGTGGGGGGGTAATTTTATATGTTAGGGAACATCTGAAATGCAACCAGATAATATGGCCCAATGATTTTAGTCTAGAATGTGTTGGTGTAAATATCTCTCTGTCCGATGAAATGTCGCTGGTGATTGTCTGCATCTATCGCAAGCCTTCGGCTAAAATTGATTTTTATGATCATCTCAAGACGCTCCTTAATTCATGTGACCACAAAAAAGAAATTATTTTGATTGGAGACTGGAATATAAATTGGGACGTGAAAAAAGATAGAAAAAGCCTGAAATCAATTATGGATTATTTTAATTTTACTCAGTTAATTGACCAACCCACTAGAATCACTCATCGATCTCAATCAAAAATTGACTTAATTTTCTCGAACAAACCTAGAAGTGTTACTAAAATACACAACCTGTTAACAGGAATCTCGGACCATAATGCGATTTTTTTTTCCAGAAAACTTAATAAATCCCGCTTCCAAAACCCATTCTCTAGTACTTCTGATAACCGTACAAACACTTTGACTGTCCCTAAAAACGAAGAACAAAATCTGGCAAGAGCTCTAAAAGATATTGAGTGGGATAATCTCACCACGTGTGATGATGCAGACATCAGTAGCGATATGTTTCACTCTAGGTTGAAGGATGTAATCCTCAGTTTCTCCAGACGAGGGAGCCACAGGAGGAGGAAATCCACCTCCCTCCCCTGGCTCAACTCGTCGTGTTTGAAACTGATGAAAGTCAGGGACTTGTTGCTTAAAAAGTCAATTACAACTGGGCTAGGTACTGACCGACAATTGTTTGTTTCAGCTCGAAATAAGGTGATTGCTGAATTAAGGAAGGCTAAAGCCAACTTTTTTATCACTGTTATGGAAAGTGCAAAGGGGAACAGCAAAAAAATCTGGCAAAATATTAATAAACTGACAGGTAAACAACTGAAACAGGACACTAAAGCTATGGAATTAAAGGTCGACAACCGGCTGGTGAGCAACCCTGTCACCTTGGCAGAAAAACTCAACACCTTCTTTATAAAATCTATTGATGACATCTCGAAACAGTTTAGCGTATCCACATGCCCTGTAAATATGGTGAATAACCCTACAGTCAATGGAGTACCAATTTTCACCATCCAGGAAATTTCTGTACCTGAGGTCATTGATATAATTAGTGCTCTGAACAGCTCTAAGGCTAAAGATGTTTATGGTCTTAACACCAGCTTCTTGAAGTTAAATAAAGAGACATTAGCGCCACCTATTATGCACTTAGTTAATTTATCCATCAAGCACTCAACCGTCCCAAAGGCATGGAAACTGGCCTCAGTTACCCCAATCTACAAAGCTGGTGATAAATCTGACATGAACAACTTTAGACCCATCAGTATTTTACCAATAATCTCTAAAATCATTGAAAAATGGGTTGCTAAACAACTTATAGAATTTCTTGAGACGAGCCAGACCCCCTTGCACCCCATGCAGTTTGGTTTTCGTCCACATCACTCAACTGACTCTGCTTTGGTCCTGCTCTTGGAGAAAATAAAAGGCTCCTTGGACAGGGATGGTTGTGTGGGAGCTGTGTTCCTCGACCTTAAGAGGGCGTTTGACACCGTCAACCACAGTGTGCTCCTCTCTAAATTGTCCAGCTTCAATTTTTCTGTTGCGGCCATTAAATGGGTTGAATCATATCTGTCTCACCGGGAGCAGTGCACTGTGGTTGGCGGTGTCAGCTCCCCTTACCTGAGCTGTCCAGTAGGGGTCCCCCAAGGGTCAATTTTGGGGCCAATTTTCTTTTCTTTGTACATTAATGATCTTCCTGATTACTGTTTTAATGTAGATGTCCAGCTTTATGCTGACGACACAGTTATCTTCACAAGGGCTAAAAACCCAGGGGAGGCGGCACGTGTCTTATCTTCAGCTCTCTCTCATATCCAGGCATGGCTAACTAAATCTTGTCTCATGCTGAATGCAAAAAAAACAGTTTGCATGTTCTTTTCTAAAAGAAACATTGCACCTGCGCGCTCCAATGTCTTCTTGGGGTCAGAGGAATTATCTGTGGTTAACGAGTTTAAATACTTAGGCGTGATGTTGGATTCCAACCTAACGTTCAGCAACCACATCAAAATGATCTCCAAAAAAATTAAATTCCACTTGTATAACTTCAGACAAATAAGGAACTGTCTGTCCACAGACGCTGCGTTTTTATTTTTACACTCGATGATCCTCTCGCATCTGAACTATTGTATAAATAGCTGGTCGTTGACAGGAGTAACTACTCTCAAACCAGCCGAATTACTTTATAAAAAAGCCCTGAAAATACTAGATAAAAAACCCTTTTCTCATCACCACTGTCATGTCATACGTAAATATGACATGCTAAGTTTTGAGAACTTTAGAAATTTCACCTCTGCCTGTTTAATATACAAAGTTCTACATGGACTGGCGCCGCCTCCTCTAGCTGACTTCATCAAATATCATTCGACCGCCAACTCGACCCGTGTCACTCGGGCCATTACGAACAAGGTCTGTGAGGTCCCCTTCAGAAAAACTTGCTTTAGCCAGAGGACCTTATCCTACATGGGAAGCACCCTCTGGAATAATCTACCTCTCTTTATTAGAGAATGCCCTAGTCTCGCCACCTTTAAAGGCCAATTGAAATTGTGGCTCAGATCAAACCAACAATGTGATCATTTTTAACATATTGTCTGTCATGTTTTACTGCATGCTCTGTGTGTTTTACTCACCTTATGTTTTACTAACCTGCTATACTATTCATTTTTTGTACTATTAATTTCTTTTTTTTTTCTTTTCAAGATTACATCAACCTGCCATGGGACTACAGGTGGAAACTAGCCCTTGGGCTAAAACCTGGCATATTTACTGTACGGCTGTACTGTCCATTAATGTGCAATGTCCCATCTTCTAAATAAATGAATGAATGAATGAATGAATTTATTTGACCTCTTTAACAGAGCTCACAGACATTTATTTGACCTCTTTAACAGAGCTCACAGACATTTATTTGACCTCTTTAACAGAGCTCACAGACATTTATTTGACCTCTTTAACAGAGCTCACAGACATTTATTTGACCTCTTTAACAGAGCTCACAAACATTTATTTGACCTCTTTAACAGAGCTCACAGACATTTATTTGACCTCTTTAACAGAGCTCACAGACATTTATTTGACCTCTTTAACAGAGCTCACAGACATTTATTTGACCTCTTTAACAGAGCTCACAGACATTTATTTGACCTCTTTAACAGAGCTCACAGACATTTATTTGACCTCTTTAACAGAGCTCACAGACATTTATTTGACCTCTTTAACAGAGCTCACAGACATTTATTTGACCTCTTTAACAGAGCTCACAGACATTTATTTGACCTCTTTAACAGAGCTCACAGACATTTATTTGACCTCTTTAACAGAGCTCACAGACATTTATTTGACCTCTTTAACAGAGCTCACAGACATTTATTTGACCTCTATAACAGAGCTCACAGACATTTATTTGACCTCTTTAACAGAGCTCACAGACATTTATTTGACCTCTTTAACAGAGCTCACAGACATTTATTTGACCTCTTTAACAGAGCTCACAGACATTTATTTGACCTCTAACAGAGCTCACAGACATTTATTTGACCTCTTTAACAGAGCTCACAGACATCCTCCACTTGAGCTCTTTTGATGAGTGATCAAAGACAGGACAGGGACTTAATGGTGCGTGATCAAGTGGATAAATAGACAAACACAGACAGACATACAAACACCAAAAACTGAAGTATGTCCTGCAATATTGTTTTTCAAAATCTTGGTGGTAGAGAGAAACAACTTTGCACACACACACACACACACACACACACACACACACACACACACACACACACACACACGGATGATGGCATGCAACACTGTGGGATAAAGCCTGGGCGGATGACAGGGAGGCTTGCGCATGCACACACACACACACACACACACACACACACACACACACACACACACGCACACAGACACAGACACATTCCGAAGGCCACTGGGCAGGAATTGAACGTCTTGAGGGACAATGGGTCTATACACAGGCTGACAAACAGGAAAATGAGAGGTGTATAAACACCTCTCATTTTGCGTGCGCACACACACACACGCACACACACACACGCGCGCACGCACGCACACACACACACACACACACACACACACACACACACACACACACACACACACACACACACACACACACACACACACACACACACACATACACACACAGGGGGGGGTGGATAGGGGAAATGCTGCATACCTTTTGCACTGAGACACAAACAGACACAAACAGACAGACACACACACACACACACACACACACACACACACACACACACACACACACACACACAGAAGATGGGTTTGCTTGCATAAGCCCCTACTGATCAGACAAAAGAGACTGTTGGCAAGAAATGAAGAGAGGAGAGGAGAGGAGAACAGACAAGAGAAGAGGAGAACAGAGGAGAGGAGAGGAGACAAGAGGAGAGCAGAGCAGAGGAGAGGAGATGAGAGGAGACAAGAGGAGAGGAGAGGACAGCAGTGGAGACGAGACCAGAGGAGATAAGATGAGAGGAGACAAGAGGAGAGGAGAGCAGAGGAGAGGAGACAAGAGGAGAGGAGAGCAGAGCAGAGGAGACAAGAGGAGAGCAGAGGAGAGGAGAGGAGATGAGAGGAGACAAGAGGAGAGGAGACAAGAGGAGAGCAGAGGACAGGAGACAAGAGGAGAAGAGAGGAGACAAGAGGAGAGGAGAGCAGAGCAGAGGAGAGGAGAGGAGAGATGACGAGACAAGAGGAGATGAGATGAAATGAGGGCAGAGGAGAGGAGACGAGTGAGTGAGAAATCCAGACATCAACCACAAGTTGTTTTCCCTTCAATACCCAATCACCATTCCTTGTGAATTGGATTCAACTGGGGAGTCAAAACAGTCCAAGTATCTGTCAGTTTCATGTTTATGAACACCTCTTTAATACGGGTGCAGCACATGTCTAATGGAAGCTATTTGCCTAGCAGTTTGTTTAGAGATGAATGAAATGGAGAGTCTGATATGAATAACGGTGCAGCGTTTACAGTATGTGTGAATCCATGTGTGAGAGACAGAGAGAGATGGACAAGACAGGAATTCAGCAGGTCTATAAATGGTCATGACTGCATAGGGTCAGATGCCTTCTGTATCACTGCCTATCACTGTTTACCTGATATTCTCCTACAAGACATGATCATTGATGTACGGTGTTTATTTAATGTCAGAGTAAGGAAGGATTCAGAGAGACATGAATGTCTCCTGTCTGTGTGGCCCTCTATGAAAGTCACGTTTCTCTATAAAGGATGGCTTTACTTTGTATTATTATAATGAAAGATGGACAGTGTTTACCTTCGCTATATGCTTTCCACATGGCGAGCTCCCAGTTCATCCTCAGGCAAAATGCTCCGCTGTGACGTGTTTTACGTCACAACGCATCACAACGGAACTGCAGAAGCTCTGCTCGAGACACGGAATCTGCTCCGATGGCTGTCGATTCGGCTTCCAGGGCGGCTGTTATTGTTGATTATTAAAAAAAATTAAGTATGCGCACATCCACGGAGATCGTCCACGCCTTAATGAGCCTTAAGGACTTGCAGCTGGCGGGGGCAGAGTTTCTGCAAGCGGGAGCAGGGAGGATATTTCTCAATGGAAAACATATAGCGAAGGTAAACAATGCCCACCTGCTTATATTAACGACATTATAATGATACAAGGTGGGTTGGTAATCGGCAAAGCCATCCTTTAATGGCACTTTTAAGGTGCAAAAACACCTTAATCCAGGGATCCTAATAAACTAACCTAAACCAGAGGTGGAAGTGACGCGAAGCATCTGGAAGTGCAGCCAGTTTCTTTTCGCCACCCTTGTTAACAGATTAGACCGGGCAGACGCTGGCAGCTCGCAGTCTGCAGCGATCATTTCGGCGTCTGGTCTATTTTTTTTGCGAGCGATTGTGTGCAGTCAGGCAGGAGCTCAGTACAAGTTGTGACCAGCACAGATCAAAACAGAGCGCTTCTGGTGTGAACGGCCAGGCTCCAGCTCGGGCTGAATTTACGGATCCAGTGTGTTTGCGCAGTTAGTCATCTGAGTCAAAGAAACTCAGAATCTGTATTTATATCAGTGATTTTAATCAACGATCCGCGTGAATTAGATCAATTACAACTTCTTCAAATTTCTGGGTAGGCTATCTTTTCCATAAATACATAAAAACTTCTTCCACCTATAACGTTTTAACAAAAGAAAAGTTTGTGTTTATGTGTGAGCTTGGATACACACATAATTTCCTACCTCTATCTTTATCAGTGCAACCTCTTCCTCCAGCTGTGTGGCGCGGGGCTGCACCTTGTTCCTCAGGTGGATCTGCCTCTGTTCCTCGCTGATGGCCAGCTGCAGCCCCCTCGTCTCCTCCTGCAGCATCACCAGAGCCATGTCGCCCTTGGCGTTGATGGAGCTCCCCACATTCATCTTCTCAGTTAAGATGCACACCTCCTCTTCACGTTCCAGGAGCTGGATGCCGCTGTAGGAGAACGCACAAACACACATACAGAGAGCTAGCACAGGTTCACTCTACTTGAAAAAAAATAAAAAAAATAAAAAAACCTAAACAACTACTACTATTCCTTCAGAAGTTGTAGTTGTCATAGACTGTGTTGCATAGTTGATTGCTCTATTGCTGACAAAAATGTGTTATTGTAAGTCGCTTTGGATAAAAGCGTCTGCCAAATGACGTAATGTATGAATCCAGAAAAAATACATTGTCATTTTATTCTTGAAAAATACTTTATAGTATATGATATTACAGAAGTTGATTGTGGATAGGGATACAATTAAAGCATTGTATGGACCACACAGCCCAGCATGCACGTGCACACGCACATTACACACATACACACACACACACACACACACACACACACACACACACACACACACTCAAAACACAAACCAACAACAAACATACAGATCATTGCGGCTCTGTATGGCTGTCTCATGGATCTTCTCCATCTCCAGCAGTGCCTGCTCCTTGACGTCGATCATGTGTGTGAGATTCTCCAACTCCACTTTGTGGTCCTCCCATTCCTTACTGACCTCAGAGAGCCTCTGGGCCTCCTACAAGATGTTATGGGGAAAATGAGATATGAGATATAAACAGCATAGAAAGGGATTGAGTGTTACTATCAGGATAGGTATAATTCTGGTCCTCCATTCTGACTGGCTGAGGCTAGCTGCTGTAGAATACATATTAATACACACCTTTGACTGCATAACTGATCATCTAAATATTGATGCACAAATAACCATTTATACATATACTTGAGCTACAGAAACTATATTGCTTGGCAGAAGAATAACACTTGATTGTTATTTAATTATTACTGATCAGAAATCTACTGGACATAAATCTATTGGGCAGATATGTTCCGCTCAGGGCTGCAGTGATTTTGGAACAGGCACTTTGCGGTCATCTTCTGGCTTATTGCTTAAGTGTCTATCGAAACACTTTAAAGCTTTAAAGGCGCAGCACTGTAATCATAATTGCAATAACAATAATGCTTATGTGATATACTTTATTGAGCTCTCTACGCGCGCGCGCGCGTGTGTGTGTGTATGTGCCTAGACCTTGCAGATGCTGTAGCGTAGGCTGTCCCTCACTTTGTAGCTGTGGCAGAGCTCCATGCGAGCCTTCGCCAGTGATCTGGAAAGGACAGACGCAAACAAAGAAAAGTAATAAAATATCATACTCTTACAACAAATTAAGGATGGGGATATAGACAAATTCCACTGATAATTAATCTTAAATTAAAGATATATAACAAACAAAGTTATGTAAACGCGCGTGCGTGCGCACGCGCACACGCACACACACACACGCACACGCACACGCACACGCACACACACACACACACCTGTCCATTTTGATGGCGATGCTGCGTTGGATCTCAATCTCATTGTCCAGGATTTTAAACTGGCTTGTCAACTCTGTGAATGCCTGTGAGGTGATTTGTTTTGCCTTAACATACTTATTCATGTCCGCCGCAATCTTGTCGCATATAGTGGTATGCACTGACACCCTGAGGAAGAGAGGATGAGAGAGAGATATAGTGTGCGTGTGAGTGAGACACAGAGAGGGAGAGGGAGAGAGAGAGGGAGATAGTGTGTGTGTGTGTGTGTGTGTGTGTGTGTGTGTGTGTGTGTGTGTGTGTGTGTGTGAGAGAGAGAGAGAGACAGGGACAGAGAGAGAGAGAGAGAGAGAGAGAAAGAGATACTTGTCAATATGAACAGCACAGTCTAGAGGTCCCAGGCTTTAATGTGTAGCAGGGACAACCTAGTGACTGTTTTTGTAAATGATATTGTAAAGTAAAGTAAAGTATGGGGTTGGGCTCAGAATTAAAAAATAACACTAATTAGTTTAGCATCATTCTTGGTGTGTATTTAAATGCATTCAAATGGGTCAAAAGATATTGAGAAACATCGAACTGTTCAATGAGATGACGTTTTTATGAGAGAGAAAGAAAGAAATAAAGAGTATGAGAAACAGAGAGAAAGAGAGGGAGGGAAGGGGGAGCACAGCCATACACCCACAAATGGGGGGGATCAGCAGTTAAAAACACGCACGCACACACACACACACACACACACACACACACACACACACACACACACACACCTGCGCTGTAGCACAGCAATCCACTTTTTGTGCTCTGTGATGTCCAGGTCTTTCTCTCGCAGTTGCTGCTTCAAGCGCTGTTCCATTTGCTATGGATAGATTTACACAGGGAGAACTATTATCACTTCTGTGTGTGTGTGTGTGTGTGTGTGTATTTTTTTATTTAATTCGGTTTATTTGGCAGGGACAGTGTGCATGTACATTAATCATTCTCAGTAAAGAATGAATGAATGAATGAAGTATTTATTTGTCCGTTAGGAAAATTGGTTTGTGGCACAAAGAACAAAGAGATGCCTTGCACCAGATTATAGCTTCAAGCTAATTTACATCTGTAGTCCCTGTGTGTGTGTGTGTGTGTGTGTGTGTGTGTGTGTGTGTGTGTGTGTGTGTGTGTGTGTGTGTGTGTGTGCGCGTGCGTGTGCGTGAGAGTGTGTGTGTTTGACTGCATTCATGTACAGTGCATCTGTATGTACAGTACATCTGTATGTACAGTGCATCTGTATGTACAATACATCTGTATGTACAGTACATGTGTATGTACAGTACAACAGTACATCTGTGTGTACAGTACATCTGTATGTACAGTACATCTGTATGTACAGTACAACAGTACATCTGTGTGTACAGTACATCTGTATGTACAGTACATCTGTATGTACAGTACAACAGTACATCTGTGTGTACAGTACATCTGTGTGTACAGTACATCTGTATGTACAGTACAACAGTACATCTGTGTGTACAGTACATCTGTATGTACAGTACATGTGTATGTACAGTACAACAGTACATCTGTGTGTACAGTACATCTGTATGTACAGTACATCTGTATGTACAGTACAACAGTACATCTGTGTGTACAGTACATCTGTATGTACAGTACATCTGTATGTACAGTACAACAGTACATCTGTGTGTACAGTACATCTGTATGTACAGTACATGTGTATGTACAGTACAACAGTACATCTGTGTGTACAGTACATCTGTATGTACAGTACATCTGTATGTACAGTACAACAGTACATCTGTGTGTACAGTACATCTGTGTGTACAGTACATCTGTATGTACAGTACATCTGTATGTACAGTACAACAGTACATCTGTATGTACAGTACATCTGTATGTACAGTACAACAGTACATCTGTGTGTACAGTACATCTGTATGTACAGTACATCTGTGTGTACAGTGCATCTGTATGTACAGTACATATGTGTGTACAGTACATCTGTGTACAGTACAACAGATATTACAGAAGTTGTAATATCTGTTGTACCGCTGCAGCCCTAGGTCCGGTCGTCATTGTCCCAGCTACCTGTCGTCACTCTAGGCCATCTACCCACTACTCCTTCGCCTGTCTGACACCCCGGGCTCATCATCACCACCGACCCCTATCCTCATCATCCTGGTCACCTGTCGTCACTCCGGCCCACCTACCCACTACTCCTTCATCTGCCTGCCCAGGGGAAGGGGGGGGACGTCCTCCTCCCCACTTCCCCTGGCCTCATCATCACCTCCGACCCCTATCCTCCCCTCCTCTCCTCTTAATCGATGTCACCAATGCGGACTCATGGATTCCTCAGATCATCCTCGTAGAACTCCCAATCTTTTTACCCCTTTTTCACCTAGCAAATTAGCTAGTATTCTCTGAACTATATAAGAAGACTATATTTTCTATTTCTTCTTGGACTCTACTTTTTACATTTTCAACTCTCTTCCCTGATCTTAGGATAATTTAAAGACTACATTTTCGTATTCCTTTTGTTGGACTCCTTTTTACATTTAAAATTTTCTGTTCTTTTGTAAATTTTATTTCCATAATCTGAAACCCCAGATGGGGTCCATAGCTGGACCCCTTCAGTACATCGGCCTCACAAGGTTCCTCTTCAGCCAAGTCACTGAGGCAATCCATGTGGTGGATTGCCACCATATGGTGGAAAGGTTTTCTTGCGTTCACTGGGGGTGAGGGGGTACCGCTGTGTCCCAGCCTGGCCTTCTCTCCCACTCCTTATGTGTGTGGGGGCGGGGGCCGGGGCGGGGGGCATCGGTGCTCTCCATCACTGGTCGAGGGCTGTCGGTAGGTTAGAATAGCTTAGGTAGGCGATAGATTAGCTACAGCCTAACTATAGGCTGTAGACCTGTTATAGTGTTCAGGCTAAAATCAGACTAGAGCAGAATAGGATAGGCCAGACTAGACTGTAGATTAGCTAGATCCCCTATGTCCTAGTTAGCTCTGGTTAATGTCTAGAGTAGTCAGTTTGTCTGATCTTCTCCCCCCCTCTCTTTCTCTTTCCCCCTTCCCCTGCTCCTTCCCCACTTGCCCCTTCCTGTTCTCTCCTCTCCCACATTTCCCATCCCCCCCCCCACCTCCTCTCTTTCCATGCTCTCTCCTCCCCCACATCCCACCGCTCTCCCCCCTCCCTTCTCCTGCTCTCTCCTCTTTCTCCCCTCCTCTGCTCCTTCCCCTCCTCCTCTTCTCCCCAATTTCCCCCCTTCCCTGCCACTTCCTGCTCTCTCCTCTCTCACATTCCCCCTGCTCTCCCTCCCCTGCACCCTCCCATTCTCCGTTCTCTCCTCCCACACATTTCCAATTTTCTCCCCACCTCCTCCATCTCCCTGCCCTCCCCTCCCCCACATCCCCCTGCTCTCCCTCCCTCCTCCCCTCTCCTGCTCTCTCCTCTTCCCCCCTTCCCCCACTATTCTAAAGCATAGTACGGATTCTACTCCAAAGCATGGCACCCATTCTATCCCCTCCCACTATTCCGCCACTATTTAAAGCATGGCACCCATTCTACCCTAAAGCGCGGCACCCATAAGCTCTATATGTGAACATGTGTTTATTTGGCAAAGGGATTCACTACTAAAGGCTTGCAGCCAATTAAATGAAGCATAGTTTGGTTGCTAAGAAATCGACATATGTCAGTTTGCAAAATGTGTGTCTATATTTCTCTATCATATAATTGTTCGATGTGTTATTATTACTACTGTAATTTGTTACTGTTGTGTCAGCTAGCCCTCCTTTCCCTGTTCTCTCCATATGGTCTCCCATACTCTCTCTATACTCCCATACTCTCCCATACGCTCTCTCCTCCCCCACATTTCCCATTCTCTCCCCACCTCCTCCCTCCCCCTGCTCTCTTCTCCCCCACACCCCCCGCTCCCCCTTCCCCTCTCCTGCTCTCTCCTCTTGCTCCTTCCCCACCTCCTATACTCTCCAACATTTCCCATTCCCTCCCCACCCCATCACTCTCTCACATTCCCCCTGCTCCCCTCCCTTCTCCTGCTCTCTCCTCTGCTCTATCCTATATTTCTATATTTTCTATATTTCTCTATCAATGTGTTATCTTTATTCTGTAATTTGCTACTGTTGTGTCAGCTAGAATTAGCTAGACATATTCTCTGTGAAGCCCTCTGAGACATGCTTGTGAATTAGGGCTATATAAATAAACTTGACTTGACTTGACTACATCTGTATGTACAGTACATCTGTGTGTACAGTGCATCTGTATGTACAGTACATCTGTGTGTACAGTACATCTGTGTACAGTACAACAGTACATCTGTATGTACAGTACATGTGCATAAACATAAAGTGATGTTTATGTTTATGCACATGTACATGTTTAAACATAAAATTATGTTTGAAGGGGGGGAGGAGATAACTGTACATCCTAAAGCTGTAATATTGTTTCTGTAAAAATATGTTTACTTGACTATGCACCAATGTGGACTGTACTCCGCCTCGCAATAAAATATATATATATAGATAAAGTGATGTTTACGAGAGGAACAGGGCAAAGTACACGGAGCTGGTGGAAAAATGCCGAAGCAACGGGTGGCAACCAAGGTGCGAGCCCATTGAGGTGGGATGTAGAGGGTTGGTAGGCCAGTCCCTCTGCAGGGCCTACAACATGCTGGGCATCACAGGCCAGTCCCTCTGCAGGGCCTACAACATGCTGGGCATCACAGGCGAGTCCCTCTGCAGGGCCTACAACATGCTGGGCATCACAGGCCAGTCCCTCTGCAGGGCCTACAACATGCTGGACATCACAGGCCAGTCCCTCTGCAGGGCCTACAACATGCTGGGCATCACAGGCCAGTCCCTCTGCAGGGCCTACAACATGCTGGGCATCACAGGCCAGTCCCTCTGCAGGGCCTACAACATGCTGGGCATCACAGGCCAGTCCCTCTGCAGGGCCTACAACATGCTGGGCATCACAGGCCAGTCCCTCTGCAGGGCCTACAACATGCTGGGCATCACAGGCCAGTCCCTCTGCAGGGCCTACAACATGCTGGGCATCACAGGCCAGTCCCTCTGCAGGGCCTACAACATGCTGGACATCACAGACCAGTCCCTCTGCAGGGCCTACAACATGCTGGACATCACAGGCCAGTCCCTCTGCAGGGCCTACAACATGCTGGGCATCACAGGCCAGTCCCTCTGCAGGGCCTACAACATGCTGGGCATCACAGGCCAGTCCCTCTGCAGGGCCTACAACATGCTGGACATCACAGGCCAGTCCCTCTGCAGGGCCTACAACATGTTGGACATCACAGGCCAGTCCCTCTGCAGGGCCTACATTACAACATGCTGGACATCACAGGCCAGTCCCTCTGCAGGGCCTACAACATGCTGGGCATCACAGGCCAGTCCCTCTGCAGGGCCTACAACATGCTGGGCATCACAGGCCAGTCCCTCTGCAGCGCCTACAACATGCTGGACATCACAGGCCAGTCCCTCTGCAGGGCCTACAACATGCTGGACATCACAGGCCAGTCCCTCTGCAGGGCCTACATTACAACATGCTGGACATCCCAGGCCAGTCCCTCTGCAGGGCCTACATTACAACATGCTGGGCATCACAGGCCAGTCCCTCTGCAGGGCCTACAACATGCTGGACATCACAGGCCAGTCCCTCTGCAGGGCCTACATTACAACATGCTGGGCATCACAGGCCAGTCCCTCTGCAGGGCCTACATTACAACATGCTGGGCATCACAGGCCAGTCCCTCTGCAGGGCCTACAACATGCTGGGCATCACAGGCCAGTCCCTCTGCAGGGCCTACAACATGCTGGACATCACAGGCCAGTCCCTCTGCAGGGCCTACATTACAACATGCTGGACATCACAGGCCAGTCCCTCTGCAGGGCCTACAACATGCTGGGCATCACAGGCCAGTCCCTCTGCAGGGCCTACAACATGCTGGGCATCACAGGCCAGTCCCTCTGCAGGGCCTACAACATGCTGGGCATCACAGGCCAGTCCCTCTGCAGGGCCTACAACATGCTGGACATTAGGGGTGGGGGAAAAAATCGATTCACCTAAGTATCGCGATTTTTAATGTCACGATTTTTTGGATCGATCTTTTATTCCAGAATCGATAATCGCAAATTAAAAAAAAAAAAAAAAAAAAATTTTTTTTTTTTTTTTTTTTTGGGTGCTTGCAGTCAGGCCACTCACTGAACAGCAGGCCAGGCGCCGCCTACTGGTTTACTAGTGGTTTTATTACTTTATTAGTTAGTCTGAAGTAATAATTACACTTCAGGGTTAAAGTGGGTGCATCTCATTGTAAAATTGGACTTCAAACGGCCCAAATCTGGCTTCAAACGGCCCAAATTTCACGCGCGTTGGCCCATATCGGCCTGGCCTGCTTGGTATCTAATGCCCGGCCTGAATTATGATCCCAGTCCGCCCCTGTTTTTAACTATATCGCCCAGCCCTACTCATGATATATAATATACAGTCTCTTGTATGATTCAACTTTTCCCATGTTCTAATCTAGTGTAAAAAAGCAAACAAACTGAAAAAAGAAAAGAAAAAAATAAACAAAAATCGCAATAAATCGTAATATCGAATCGCAATAATCGTAGAATCGCAATACTTAAGAATCGCAATATAAATCGAATCGGCACCCAAGAATCGTGATAGTATCGAATCGGGAGATAAGTGAATCGCCACAGCCCTACTGGACATCACAGGCCAGTCCCTCTGCAGGGCCTACAACATGCTGGACATCACAGGCCAGTCCCTCTGCAGGGCCTACAACATGCTGGACATCACAGGCCAGTCCCTCTGCAGGGCCTACATTACAACATGCTGGACATCACAGGCCAGTCCCTCTGCAGGGCCTACAACATGCTGGACATCACAGGCCAGTCCCTCTGCAGGGCCTACAACATGCTGGGCATCACAGGCCAGTCCCTCTGCAGGGCCTACAACATGCTGGACATCACAGGCCAGTCCCTCTGCAGGGCCTACAACATGCTGGGCATCACAGGCCAGTCCCTCTGCAGGGCCTACAACATGCTGGACATCACAGGCCAGTCCCTCTGCAGGGCCTACATTACAACATGCTGGACATCACAGGCCAGTCCCTCTGCAGGGCCTACAACATGCTGGGCATCACAGGCCAGTCCCTCTGCAGGGCCTACAACATGCTGGGCATCACAGGCCAGTCCCTCTGCAGCGCCTACAACATGCTGGACATCACAGGCCAGTCCCTCTGCAGGGCCTACAACATGCTGGACATCACAGGCCAGTCCCTCTGCAGGGCCTACAACATGCTGGACATCACAGGCCAGTCCCTCTGCAGGGCCTACATTACAACATGCTGGACATCACAGGCCAGTCCCTCTGCAGGGCCTACATTACAACATGCTGGACATCACAGGCCAGTCCCTCTGCAGGGCCTACAACATGCTGGGCATCACAGGCCAGTCCCTCTGCAGGGCCTACAACATGCTGGGCATCACAGGCCAGTCCCTCTGCAGCGCCTACAACATGCTGGGCATCACAGGCCAGTCCCTCTGCAGGGCCTACAACATGCTGGACATCACAGGCCAGTCCCTCTGCAGGGCCTACAACATGCTGGACATCACAGGCCAGTCCCTCTGCAGGGCCTACAACATGCTGGGCATCACAGGCCAGTCCCTCTGCAGGGCCTACAACATGCTGGACATCACAGGCCAGTCCCTCTGCAGGGCCTACATTACAACATGCTGGACATCACAGGCCAGTCCCTCTGCAGGGCCTACAGCATGCTGGGCATCACAGGCCAGTCCCTCTGCAGGGCCTACAACATGCTGGGCATCACAGGCCAGTCCCTCTGCAGCGCCTACAACATGCTGGACATCACAGGCCAGTCCCTCTGCAGGGCCTACAACATGCTGGACATCACAGGCCAGTCCCTCTGCAGGGCCTACAACATGCTGGACATCACAGGCCAGTCCCTCTGCAGGGCCTACAACATGCTGGGCATCACAGGCCAGTCCCTCTGCAGGGCCTACATTACAACATGCTGGACATCACAGGCCAGTCCCTCTGCAGAGCCTACAACATGCTGGACATCACAGGCCAGTCCCTCTGCAGGGCCTACATTACAACATGCTGGACATCACAGGCCAGTCCCTCTGCAGGGCCTACAACATGCTGGACATCACAGGCCAGTCCCTCTGCAGGGCCTACAACATGCTGGACATCACAGGCCAGTCCCTCTGCAGGGCCTACAACATGCTGGACATCACAGGCCAGTCCCTCTGCAGGGCCTACAACATGCTGGGCATCACAGGCCAGTCCCTCTGCAGGGCCTACAACATGCTGGACATCACAGGCCAGTCCCTCTGCAGGGCCTACAACATGCTGGACATCACAGGCAGTCCCTCTGCAGGACCTACAACATGCTGGACATCACAGGCAGTCCCTCTGCAGGGCCGGGGCGTGATCTGGGTGAGGGTGTCTTATTGTTGAAAGACCCGAAACACCCAATGACCCCAGGTAACATCAGTGATGATGTGTCCAGGTGCATCACGAGTTGATGTATATCACAAGTCCACGTACTGTACTGCCTTTTACACCTCCTCTTTACTCTTATTCTGTCTCTTTTAATAGCGCTCACACTTACATGGTCGCTCGGTGGTCACGGGAATATTGTAAGTTGAACTAAATGTCCAAAATAAAAGTGTTATTCTTCTGTCCCTTTGTGAGGGCTTTGAGACATAAGTGCATGTATTTGTGTGTGGTATGTCTACGTGTGTCGGTGTCATCATAAGCACTGACATAGACTGACGTAAGTATTATTCAAAAGTACACATGCACGTCTCTGAGTATGAGTACTTTAGCAGCTAGCCTTTTACGTGTGCGTGTGTGTGTGTGTACCTCAGTCCTTAGCATGTCCCAGTGCTTGCGGTCCCTCTCATCAGCTTTGATCTGTGTCAGATGTTTGAGGTTGTGGAGCTCCTCTCCGAGGCGGTCTGACTCCACATGCAGCTCCTGCACTGTGCTCTCCTGACTCTCCTCCTCAGCTGCTGCTTGCTGGTAGGGAACACATACTGTTCTCCTTTGAAAAAGCTCATAACTACAATGTGGTCATTTGGAGTGGCGCAGTAGAAGCGTGCTGGGCCGCATATTGTAGAGGTCAATGGATCAGATCGAAACTATCCTCTGCCAAGAGCAAGCTTTAACCAATCTAATCTAATTATGACTAATGATCATCATTTACAGATCGATAAAAGTGGTGCTTGGTGTGTCAAAGCCCTTTCAATAATTATTGTTGGATCATCTCAGACATAGAGAAATCAACAAGAATTTATGCACTGATAATAAAAAAAGAAGGCAGACGTGTGTTAAACAGGCCAACTGATGTGATTAATGCAAGTTTTTTTAGTTAGTAGACCCTCAGCACTTCTGATCATCTCAGACATGCATGGCAAGAAGGCTAAAAAGCCGGACGCCTTTTCAGACTTACTGAAAAAGTTCACACTTCGGACATACAAGGTTTTTACCTGACATCAGTGCAATGATAACTCGCATAAATTCAAGAGCAAAAACACAGACACATAAAAGAACACACAGATGCATGTAGGAATATACAGACATATACAGAGACACACACACACACACACACACCTACACACACACACACACACACACACACACACACACACACACACACACACACACACACACACACACACACACACACACACACACACACACACACACACACACACACACACACACTTGCAAACATACAAGCAAATACAAACACATTTAGGGACCCACTCAGAGATGCAGGTGTGAAAACATACACATGAAAACAAACTTACTACAAATATGCACACACATTCATACACACACATACAGTACACACGCACATGCACGCACACACACACACACACACACACACACACACACACACACCAGTTGTTTGAATCCGACTTGGGCATCCATCTCTGTCTGAAGCTCCATCGTCAGCTGTAGAGTCTCTTCCTCTGCTTCAGGAGCTGCGTCGCTCTGGAAAACGGATTTCAAAAGTCCTTTCACATTTTTTACATAATGTCCAACGAGGGCTGAATGCAAAAACTAGAAAATGTGTACTTTACTAGTCAAAATATACTTAATAAACACACAATTCAGACAACTGTCCCTCCTTCAGTGATGGTGATACACAAACAACCAGTTGTTTCTGTTTACTTTGCACATTTTGTAATTGTTGTGAGTCAATATTGAGCTTGAGCTTTGACATCATACACTAGTGAAGGACAAAACATAGAGGATTGTACACACAGATGACAAAACTTCAAATCATATTCAGACAATGCATATTCCATATTGATTCCAATATAATGAATACTATATATCAGTGTTTCCCTAAGGCCTCTGAAGCAATGCGTTGCTGAAACGAATAAAGAAAGAGAGAATGCCTTCAGACAGTGGGACTGTCTCTCTGGGCGAGTTGACCCGGGCCTTCAGTTCAGCAACACTGCATCATGCACATATTTAAAACTAGTTCGGTGACAGAAGTAGTAAAAAAAAAAAGCTCAGCTACATTGTTTCTGATATATTAATGCTGCATTTTATAGCTTAAGTTTTATAACATGTCAAAATGAAAACCATCAATCCCACCCTAGCTGAGATACATGTGAGACATTTTTGTGGTAAAGCTCATTAAAATGCCAATGAATCCATTCTCATCTGATCAGGCTTCACAGTCACAATGTGTGAGTAACTGTTGACATGAGAGTTTATTGTTGCTGAGACATTAGTGGAACTGAGTAAATCATACTTTTCAGTTGCTTTGTTGTCATTATTTCCCAACTATGTAAATTCCCTGATGTGTCATAGTCAGTTCCTTTTATATTTTTATGATTTTGCAAAACGTGCTGCTGACACATTTCCCATCTCTCTCCCTTTCCCTCTGCCCTTCTTTCACTTTAAAAATCACACCCAGGTGTTGAAGTAAGCGGTGCAGGTTTTCAGGTCGGACCCTTTCACCCCCACCCTCCTCTCCCCTTTCTCTGGCACTGAGTGTGTGCGTGTGCGTGTTTTGAGCCGCACTCTCCATAGCGTGCCAAAGTCTCACCCATGAGGAAGTGAATTCTCCCCTCATTTCCAGACGTTTCTTAATACTGTGCGTGTGCACTTGAGTGCGTACGTGCGTATGTTTGTGTGTGTGTGTGTGTGCATGCATGCGTGTGTGTGTGTGTTTCACTGGAGCCGCTATCGACCTCAAGACGCACTCTCCCTCTCTACGCCTCTGTCTCTGTGCTGGGGGAGGGGCCTATAGGCTGCAAGGCTACAGATCTCATGCGCATACGGACATCCCGTGTTTCATCCCATCCACATCCCGTGCTACAACAGACACACATGTCAGTTATAGGAGTAGTTGCACCGCTTAAAAACTCACTAGAACTACAGTACAGGAAGCTCAAGAGTGGAAAAAGTTACCTGATTTGATTTTAACTCATTGAGTGCCAATGACGACAATCGTCGTCAATTCAAATACTAACGTAGAGTGCCAATGACGACGATTGTCGTCAATTGCGTTTTTTGACGGTGGGACGTGGATCAAAGCCAGATCCATCTCCTGTGAAAGTATGGTGGATGTTGAATGTGTAAAAGCTATTTTACGGACCCATTAGGTGGCGACAGTGCTCTCCAGATTAGAGAAAGGCGAGGAAAAAAGAGAGAAGAAGTCATGGGGAAACGGAAATCGCATCGGTATGCATCGATATGCATGAAGCATAACGTTAGCTGTGCCTGCAGCAGCCAATCTGCTGCCACAATTGAGCCCCTCTGTGTCCGCTGCGATAGCCCATACGCATGATTAGTTGTGGAGTTGTTATTATTCTCAACTGGAAGCGATGGGAGCCGGTGAAAAATACACGCGGAACGCTGTAAAAAAGCTGGATGTAGCGCACTTTTCAGTGCAGAGCAAACTCAGCAGAGAGCCACCAGAGCCACCAGAGCCACACCCACGGAGGAGGGTGCAGGGCAGCATACAACACCGACCCAGACAGACCCAGACAGCAGGATAGGATTGGCAAACAAGCTAGAATATCTGATGCCCACCAGCAGTAAATCAAAACCATTAAGAAGCTGCAACCAGCAGCGCACGCAGGGGCCAGCGCTGCTGGTTGCAGCTAAAAAATATTATTTTGCCAAACAAAATTCCTTTGTTTTCACTGTTTTATTGAAGGAAATTATTTTTGAGGTGTCACATCAGAAAATATTAGCTTCAGAGTCAGTCATGTGCTTGAAATGCTTCATTTCACAAAAGGCTAATTATCTCAGCTTCTAATTTGAAACGTCTCTTTTTGGTGAAATCAACCTATCTTCTCCGGCTCATAACTAAAGAACGGAAAATGATATCAATAAACTTTTTTTTGCTGATGATAGAAGAGAGTCTCATCGTTCTTTGGGCGTGTTCGGTGTTTACAGTAATATCACACAATATTCTGTGGGCCTCGAGAAATCACTGAAAACGCTCTGAAACTCTGGCACTGGGAGCGTCCGTTCTCCAAAAGTGGCTGGCACTCAATGAGTTAAATATGGTATCCACTGATTTTTGCAGCAAATCACCTGATAATTTGCATGATGGAATTTACACTCACAGAAAATATTCACCCACCCACCCACACACCAGTGTTTTAGATTTGAAGTTTGAAAAGATCAACCATCCAACCTACAAACTACCGGTAACGAGTTCCAATATGAACCTCAGTAAAAAACATGACTCACTCATAAGGAGGAGCACATTTCCTACATTGTGAGGTTTACATGATGAAATCATTATGCTTTCAGATCGCCTGGAACAGCTCTTCTAATTGGCCACAGTTTATGAATGACCATAACTCGTTACTGGGCCCAGAGTCATCGATATAGTCGTATACTATTAAAATAAACGAGGCCTCAATAGCTGCCAGTGCAGACTGTCAGAATGGTTTCCAACCAGTAACAAGTACAGCATTAGGGCCTGTGTCCACCTAGCGTAATTTCCTCAGGTCCAGCGTCTTTTTTCAGTTGTTTCCAATGGGGGGAGAGCGTATGCGGGCGCACATGGACGTCTAGAGAAAGTGCGCAGCGCCCAGCGTCTATTTTCAGAGCGCTCCGGCGTTTTTGTGCGCCGGCTCCCCGCACTCCCAGCTGAAAATATTTTAACTTTTCAGAAAGACGCTGGTGTCGGGTGCTCCTTTTCTGGCAGCTAATCATATTCAGATTCAGATTCAGATTCAGATTCATTTATTAAGGACTGCACAACAAGTCGGCAGAATTTGCTTTCGGTACAGCAATTGTTAAGCACATGAATATGTGTCAGCATGAGACATTACAGTACATAGACAGACATATGACAACATAAATACAGAACATTCAACATATACATTGCTGGAGAGGTATGCAGTGATGTTTCAGAGGTGAGTGGAGTTCAGAAACCTGATGGCAGTGGGGAAAAAACTGTTTTTGAATCGTGTTGTTTTGGTGGAAATTGATCTGTAGCGCCGTCCAGAGGGCAACAGTTGGAACAGGTGATTGGCTGGGTGGGATGGGTCAGAAACTATTTTTTGTGCTCGTGTGATTGTCCGTTTATGGTAGAGAGTGTCTAGTGATGGGAGTGGGGTACCTATAATTTTTGAAGCTTTTTTTATTATTCGTATGGAGACACTATCGCAACAGAGACAGAACGGCTCAATTGTGGGAGCAGATTGGCTAGACACTTAATATTTCTGGTGAGTGTTGTGCTGCTTACTGCTTTTAATAACGTAGCCTACCTGTGTTGTTAGCTTGCTAGCTGTCAGCTATCAAGCTACTACCGCACTGAACTAACATTAGTTTCAGACTGCTTCCTTGTATATTGTGCGCTGGGATCAGCGCTCCCCAGCGCACTCCCAGCGTTTAACAGTCGGAAAAAGACGCTAGGTGGACACAGGCCCTTATACTGTATAATGTGACAAAATGAAATTCTGGGAAATAAAGTCCAAGTTTGTGGAGCCTTAAAAATGTTTAGACCCCTCAATGCTTCTGCTTTTTCACATATGACCAGATGTCTGTACTCTGATCTAGTTGTAGTGAGTGACAGGTACCTCGGTGGACTGTGTGTCTTCCAGCTGCTCATTGGACAATTCCAGTTCATACCCCCTCTTGAGGGCTTGCATCTCCCTGAGGAGAAACATGGGACACCTTCAGATAGTCATCATCATTATATGACCATGCTTATCACTGTATGAATCTGTCCTAACACTAGAAGGATCAGAATTCCTACTACTAGAACAACCGTAAGTGGTCATTTTGACCACTAGATTCCAAACTCTATAATCTCTCATGATAAATAGCCAATTGAGAGATTAATGCATTCATGTGTGTTAAGAGAAGACTGCAAGTTAAAAGAAGTGGCAGAATTCTATTGTATTAAGATATATTTAGAAAAGACAAAACAACACCAAAATGTGAACATTTAGACTAAAAAATGGGTCTAGAACCCTGGGAAATTCAGTGAGGTCTTTCTAGGTAAAAATTATAACATTTCCTCTGCCTTTTGTGTAATTCATATAAAAAGTATTTTAAATGACAATACAGACACTTTTAGGAAAAGTCAGGTACCAGCAGAATTGTATTTTTTAATTCAACAAAGTTATTGGACATGTAAATGTCAAAAAGGTCAAAATGACTACTGTGGTCTTTCTAGTGCTAAAGAGAAAGACATGTCCATATTTTGGGGTAAGATAATATAATGTCCATGTGTATTTTAAGTGGAAGAGCCATTCGATGAATTTAGGCAAATCTACTCTACAACTAATTTATAACCACAAGCAGCTGTAGGGAATGAATTTCAGTCAAGCATGGGCTAAGATACTGTAGATGCACTTTATATTTTATTTCCTACTATTCTTTTAACTGCAAAAGTTCTTGAAAACAGCTGTTTGTGCAGTTGTACAGTATAAACTTAAAGTATATCAATGTATTAAACTAGTGAAACAAAAGGATCTGGAGCACACAGGTGTCTTCTGAAGAAGACACCTGTGTGTGTCGAAACATCAGTTTTCCGTGTTTGCACCTATTAAAATTGCCGAACTTTGACCGTGTGCTCCAGTTCCTTTTGTTTCACTAGTTTAACTCAGTCCCCTTGTCTGAGAGGCACCGGTCTGGCTTTGTCAGCTGAAGCGCGTCGTTTCTCTCTTTGTATATCAATGTATTTTGGTGTACCCTAAGGTTATGTGTGTGTGTGACAGGCAGCGTACAGTACCGATTTAACCCTTTGCGGTGCCTGGATCGTCTCTCGCACAGGAACTTTCTTTCAATCTCAATGTCCTGCAACTTCAAATCCAGTCTAGCTCTGGTGAGGATGAACACAAACGCACGCACGCATGCACGCACACACACACACACACGCACAAACACACACACACAAACATACACACACACACACATTTTGTTATTATAAACAGTAAATTTAAATGAATGAAATTCTAGATTTCTATCGTGTGCGTGCCTGCGCGGGGGCATAGGAGAG